>NC_143032.1:8010000-8310000 GCF_057628025.1 Oncorhynchus mykiss
ACTCAGCACTTTGTTGAACCACTTTTGACAGTGACTACAGCCTAGAATCTTCTTGGGTTTGACGCTACAAGTTTGACACTGTATTTGGGGAGTTTCTCCCATTCTGATCTGCAGATCCTCTCAAGCTTTTTCAGGTTGGATGGGGAGTGTCGCAGAACAGCTATTTTCAGGTCTCTATAGAGATGTTTGATCGATCGGGTTCAAGTCCGGGCTCTGACTGGGCCACTCAAGGACATTCACAGACTTGTCCTGAAGCCACTCCTGTGTTGTCTAGGCTGTGTGCTAAGGGTCGTTAGAAGATGAACCTTCACCCCAGTCCGAGTTCCTGCCCTGAAGCAGGTCTTCATCAAGGATCTCTCTGTACTTTGCTCAGTTCATCTTTCCCTCATTCCTGACTAATCTCCCAGTCCCTGCCACTGAAAAACATCACCACAGCATGATGCTGCCACCACCATGCTTCACCGTAGGGATGGTGCAAAGGTTTTCTCCAGAAGTGACGCTTGGCATTCAGGCCAAAGAGTTCAATCTTGGTTTCATCAGACCAGAGAATATTTTTCTCATGGTATGGGCGTCTTTAGGTGCTTTTTGGCAAACTCCAAGCCAGCTGTCATGTGCCTTTAACTGAGGAGGGGCTTCCGTCTGCCCACTACCATAAAGGCCTGATTGGTGGAGTACTGCAGAGATGTTTGTCCTTTTGTCAGAGTGGTTCTTGGTCACCTCCCTGTTTGACTGGGAAGCCAGCTCTAGGAAGAGTCTTGAGGTTCCAAACTTCTTCCATTAAAGAATGTTGGAGGCCAGTGTGTTCTTGCGGACCTTCAATCCTGCAGGAATTTTTTGGTACACTTCCCCAGATCTGTGCCTCGACACAATCCTGTCTAAGGAGCTCTACGGACAATTCCTTCGACCTCATGGCTTTGTTTTTGCTCTGACCTGCACTGTCAACTGTGGGACCTTATATAGCCTTTTGAAATCAGGTACAATCAATTGAAATTACAACAGATGGACTCCAATCAAGTTGTAGAAACATCTCAAGGATGATCAATGAAAACAGGATGCACCTGAGCTTAATTTCATGTCTCATAGCAAGGGGTCTGAATACTTAAGTCAATAAGGTAATTCTGATTTGTATTTTTAATACATTTGCTAACTTTTCTAAAAACCTGTTTAAGCTTTGTCATTATTATTGTGTGTAGTTTGATTTTTTTTTAAATATATGTTTATTTCAGAATATGTCTGTAACTGTCACGTTCTGACCATAGTTCTGTTATTTTATTATTTGTTTTAGTATGGTCAGGGCGTGAGTTGGGGTGGGCAGTCTATGTTTGTTTTTCTATGTTGGTTTTTGTGTTCGGCCTGGTATGGTTCTCAATCAGAGGCAGGTGTCGTTAGTTGTCTCTGATTGAGAATCATACTTAGGTAGCCTGGGTTTCACTTTTGGTTTGTGGGTGTTTGTTTCCGTGTGAGTGTTTGGGCCACACGGTACTGTTTCGGTTTTGTAAATTCACGTCATCATTTATTGTTTTGATTCAGTGATCAGTGCTTTCTTTAATTAAAATCATCATGAACACTTACCACGCTGCGCTTCGGTCCGATCCTTACTCCTCCTCCTCCGATGAAGAGGAAATCCGTTACAGAAACACCCACCACAAGAGGACCAATCAGCGTGGTAATGGGCAGCAGCAGCAGCGACTGAAAATACAAGACTCCTGGACTTGGGAGGAGATTTTGGACGGCAAGGAACCCTGGGCACAAGCAGGGGAATATCGCCGCCCTAAAGCAGAGCTGGAGGCAGCGAAGGCAGAGAGACGCCGGTATGAGGAGGCAGTAAGGCAGTGCGGCTGGAAGCCCGAGAGGCAGCCCCAAAAATGTCTTGGGGGGGGGCACAAGGGGAGTGTGGCTAAGTCAGGTAGGTCCCCGGTGCGCTCCCGTCATAGCATCGGTGTATGATGGGACATTGTTTTGTGTTCACTTTGAAATTTTACCTAATTTACCTAGAAGTAATTCACGAGATCAAAAGGCTTGTCGCCAGTGACTTCAGCGTCCCGCTTTTTGAGTGACAGACATGTTTTGGGGGTGATGTCAGCCACGGGCGGTTTGAAAAACATGAAAAAAGGAGCAAGCTGGCTAGGTAAACGTTAGCGTATTCAGCTGAGTGAGGACACACAGGCAGGTGAGCGATGGCCTCCTGTAAGCACAAAGCTTGTCTGTTAGCAGCAGGCTTAGAGGTGAGTAAACACGGGCATTAGCCTAGAGCCCAGCAAAGCGCCTAGCGCCCTAGCCTTGATCAAAGGCCTACAGCACTTATGTGGGAATGAATGAGGAACATTCATAGAGACTCAGCCCTGAGTTAGCATACATGCTAATGCAACTACAAGAGAGATTTGCTGAGATGACACCGAGCCACTGCTTTCTACCACACAGGAGTAGATAAATGGCTTGGATTTGAGAAAGATCTACTGTTAGGGGCCCTGAGTCATGCGCGCGCGCACACGCACACACACACACACACACACACACACACACACACACACACACACACACACACACACACACACATCATCATCATTCAGTCATTACCTACAGTACTAGGGACTAGAACCTCAAGAATTTTAATCTCACCCGCAATGGTTAAGTGGGTCATGTTCACAAATTCAAATTAGACTGAAAACTGTACTCTGGGGAGGTGTCGCCCCCGAACGCCAAGGAGTGTTTTTAATTAACTACTGCGGTAATGCCTCTATTTTCACACTACTAGTCCCTTGCTTTTCAGGATGTATGTTATGGAGTGGTATTAGTGGCAATGAAATTTCTGAAAATACATTTACAAATGATTTGAATTCTGTTGGCCTTAATATCTCTCCATATGATTTCACCATTTAGATAGGACTATCGCGGAAACAGAAGCTTTACAATGTTACAATGCAAACAGCAAGCCAAGCTAAATCTGGCTAAATCCTTAAGAGCCTTGAATCTGTTATCACTCCTATGGCCTTCATCTTTGACACCATACATGTGGCTTACCTCTGCCATATTTTGGGAAGAGGAGGACATTTTTCACCATAAACTCAGTATGAACATTACTCGCTCTATCAACACTGAGCAGGGACAGTGAAGAAGCAGATTGATGCATACATTTTTTATTTTTTTTATTTTTTACAGGAATTAAAGTTCAATTGGTATGAAAAGAGCCAGATGTATTTCTTTTTATTTACCTAGGCAAGTCAGCTAAGAAAAAAAGTCGTATTTACAATGATGACTTAACTGCCTTGTTCAGAGGCAGAATGACACATTTTTACCTTGGGGATATGATCTAGCAATCATATGGGGATAGCTTGGGGATATGATCTAGCAATGATCTACCTCGGGGAGATGATCTAGCAGCCTTTCAGTTACTGGCCCAATGCTCTAACCACTAGGCTACCTGCCGCCATGAATGGATGGGGTAGCAGGTAGCCACGGTCATCTGAAAGAAGACATTTCTACCCTCTCTGTTCCGTAGTCCTCTATTGGAGCAAAAAACATAAATACATTCCTGGGATGCATAATTAGTATTTGGAGAAACCTCTTGGTCGTTTATTAACAGAGTAAATTTTTTCATTAAGTTTAATCAGGCGAATCAATACAAGCACTGTTTTCTCTGCTAATTTCTTTACCAGCCAGCCAAGCTTTCGCCCAAGCCTAACACTAGAGCCCTTGAGAGAACGCAAATATGTTTTTCTCTTGTAAAATGAATTACATCACAACATTTGGAAAGAATTGACATGACAGAAATGTGGGTATAAACATCAAGAAAAGATTCAAGATTAGTCACTGCAGGTTTTGGGAAAGTGCATTAAATATCAAATATAATTCCCTATTTCTTGGAAAACAAAAGAGAAGTGAAAATGGAAATCTATTTGGCATAGCTGAAGGCATAATTCATAGCGATTCAAACTTGACCACAATCAATCTTTGTGGGCTAATGCTTTTAAAACGAAGTGATCCCTCTAGCATCGAGACTAAACAATTAACGAGGTACAGTAATGTTTTCTGGATTGTGCGTGTATGTGTTGTATATGAGAGAAGTTACGTTCAGTTGCTAGGGGTTACACTGACTTGAACAAAGGAAAAAGGTATTTCTGTCGCTGCTTTGCGTTCCAACCAATGATTCAACAATACATTTTAATATTCTGCACGTCCCAAACTAACCTTCTGCTGACAGTATACACGGTCTGTGTCTGAATACCTATAATTACGCCCTAAATAGGCCGTTTGGAATATGCGGCGGGAAAAAAATGTAGTTTAACAGTATGTTACATTTCGAAATTCGAATATAATTGAAATGCCCGGATGTCCTACTCATTTCGGCTTTGACAACAATTGACCAATACAGTTGCTTCAGAAAGAGCTGCTGGCAAACGCAGTAAAGTGCTGTTTGAATGAATGCTTACGAGCCTGCTGCTGCCTACCGCCGCTCAGTCAGACTGCTCTGTCAAATCATAGACTTAATTATAATATAATAACACACAGAAATACGAGCCTTAGGTCATTAATGTGGTCAAATCCAGAAATCTATTTTATTTTTCCAGATGTTGTGGTGTTAGAGCCTGATTTCAAAACGGATTACATTTTAAATTTTGTGCAATACCCCATTATGTCAAAGTGGAATTTTGTTTATAGACTATTTTCAAAATGAATATAAAATGTAAAGCTGAAATGTCTTGAGTCAATAAATATTCAACCTCTTTGTTATGACAAGCCTAAATAAGTTGAGGTGTAAAAATGTGCTTAACAAGTCACATAAGAAGTTGCATGGACTCACTCTGTGTGCAATGATAGTGTTCAACATGATTTTTTAATTACTACGTTATCTCTGTACCCCTCACATTACAATTATCTGTAAGGTCGCACAGTAGAGTACTGGATTTCAAACACAAATTCAACCATGAAGATCAGGTTGGTTTTCCAATGCCTTGCAAAGAAGGACACCCCTTTGATCATGGTGAAGTTATTAAATACACTTTGGATGGTGTATCAATGCACCCAGTCACTACAAAGATACAGGCGTCCTTCCTAACTCAGTTGCCGGTGAGGAAGGAAACCGTGACGCCAATGGTGACTTTAAAACATCTGCAAGGACAAAGGAGTTTTTTAGGATAAAAATAAACGGAATAGAGCTAAGCACAGGCAAAGTTCTAGAGGTAAACCTGGTTCAGTCTCCTTCCAACAGACACTGGGAGACAAATTCCCCTTTCAGCAGGATAATAATAAGTTGGCTACCAAGACGACATTGAATGTTCCTGAGTGGCCTAGTTACAGTGTTGACTTAAATTGGCTTGAAAATCTATGGCAAGACATGAAAATGGCTGTCTAGCAAAGATCAACAACCAACTTGACAGAGCTTGAAGAATTTAAAAAAATAATAATATGTAAATATTGCACAATCCAGGTGTGCAAAGCTCTTAGATTTACCCAGAAAGACTCACATCTGTAATCACTGCCAAATGTGATTCTAACATGTATTGAGTCAGGGCTGTGATTACTTATGCAAATGAGATATTTCTGTATTTCATTTGCAACACATTTGCAAAAATAAAATAAAAAAAATGTTTTCACTTTGTCATTATAAAAGGGTATTGTGTGTCAATGGGTGAGAAAAAAATATATTAAATCAATTTTCAATGCAGGTTGTAACACAACAAAATGTGGAATAAGTCAAGGGGTATGAACACTTTCTGAAGGCCCTGTAGATATGGGGATGCGCTACTGAAATCAATGAATAGCGTAAAACAATGCAATCGTGCATTTTCTTTTCATCTAGTAGAATTTGCTGTAAACCGTTCGGGAATTTCACATCCACAATGCATTGGAAGAGGGGGGCTGCGAGGTTTGATAGCTGGATCTATTCAAGTAAACAACAATAGAATATGGCAAATAGCGAAGCTTCTGTGACGGTGTTTAAATGTTCTCCTTCAAATAACAATAATAGTATTTCATGGTAACGTTACATCTTTGAAAACAGATTTGCAGCCTGCTCCCTGCCGTGCCTGTAGCTAGCTATGCGCTTCGGTAGGACTAGAAGATCTAACTGTTCGGACAGTAACAGGGTAGCTTACTTGCTGTTGAGCGACAAATTCATATTTAACATTAGCCTAGTTGGCTAGCGAGTAAATACCAGGGCTTGTGTTCAACCTGTTACAGGATCTGATGACAATACCAGGCATGTAATTGAGTGACGAATGCTGCAGGAGAAAATGGCGCAGAAAAAGGTTGAGTAAAAACCATGTGGCCCTAGTTCGCTCTCTTGCCACTGCACTATGCACTGACACAAAAGCTATAGCTAACGTTAGTAACGCGGTAGTCTACATTCCTATTTTTCACAGCGGTGCGGCTCCCAACACTCTCTTCTAGTTCTCCTCACGTCAATTTATCGATGTCCAGCTGATTGTAATGATCATGCTATGCAATATGAATTTCTACCGGAACGGTTACAGGCTGAATGGGTCTAGCTAGTTTCCTTGAACTTAAATAAAAAATACATTTAAAAAACACAAGTATCTACCTCAAAGGTTACTGAGCACTGACCCCGTATATAGCGTCTTCTCTGTGGTACTGAACACTGACCTCTCTGTGGTACTGAACACTGACCTCTCTGTGGTACTGAACACTGACCCCGTATATAGCGTCTTCTCTTTGGTACTGAACACTGACCCCGTATATAGCTTCCTCTCTGTGGTACTGAACACTGACCCTGTATATAGCTTCCTCTCCGTGGTACTGAACACTGACCCTGTATATAGCTTCCTCAAAGGTTACTGACCACTGACCTCTCTGTGGTACTGAACACTGACCCTGTATATAGCTTCCTCTCCGTGGTACTGAACACTGACCCTGTATATAGCTTCCTCAAAGGTTACTGACCACTGACCTCTCTGTGGTACTGAACACTGACCTCTCTGTGGTACTGAACACTGACCCCGTATATAGCTTCCTCTCCGTGGTACTGAACACTGACCCCGTATATAGCTTCCTCTCTGTGGTACTGAACACTGACCCTGTATATAGCTTCCTCTCCGTGGTACTGAACACTGACCCTGTATATAGCTTCCTCAAAGGTTACTGACCACTGACCTCTCTGTGGTACTGAACACTGACCCTGTATATAGCTTCCTCAAAGGTTACTGACCACTGACCCTGTATATAGCTTCCTCAAAGGTTACTGAACACTGACCCCGTATATAGCTTCCTCTCCGTGGTACTGACCACTGACCCTGTATATAGCTTCCTCAAAGGTTACTGAACACTGACCCCGTATATAGCTTCCTCTCTGTGGTACTGAACACTGACCCTGTATATAGCGTCTTCTCTGTGGTACTGAACACTGACCCCGTATATAGCTTCCTCTCCGTGGTACTGAACACTGACCCCGTATATAGCTTCCTCTCCGTGGTACTGAACACTGACCCCGTATATAGCTTCCTCTCTGTGGTACTGAACACTGACCCTGTATATAGCGTCTTCTCTGTGGTACTGAACACTGACCCCGTATATAGCTTCCTCTCTGTGGTACTGAACACTGACCCTGTATATAGCGTCTTCTCTGTGGTACTGAACACTGACCCCGTATATAGCTTCCTCTCCGTGGTACTGAATACTGACCCTGTATATAGCTTCCTCTCTGTGGTACTGAACACTGACCCTGTATATAGCGTCTTCTCTGTGGTACTGAACACTGACCCCGTATATAGCGTCTTCTCTGTGGTACTGAACACTGACCCTGTATATAGCTTCCTATCCATGGTACTGAACACTGACCCTGTATATAGCTTCCTCTCTTTGGTACTGAACACTGACCTCTCTGTGGTACTGAACACTGACCTCTCTGTGGTACTGAACACTGACCCTGTATATAGCGTCTTCTCTTTGGTACTGAACACTGACCCCGTATATAGCTTCCTCTCCGTGGTACTGAACACTGACCCTGTATATAGCTTCCTCTCCGTGGTACTGAACACTGACCCTGTATATAGCTTCCTCTCCGTGGTACTGAATACTGACCCTGTATATAGCTTCCTCTCCGTGGTACTGAATACTGACCCTGTATATAGCTTCCTCTCCGTGGTACTGAACACTGACCCTGTATATAGCTTCCTCAAAGGTTACTGACCACTGACCTCTCTGTGGTACTGAACACTGACCTCTCTGTGGTACTGAATACTGACCCTGTATATAGCTTCCTCTCCGTGGTACTGAATACTGACCCTGTATATAGCTTCCTCTCCGTGGTACTGAATACTGACCCTGTATATAGCTTCCTCTCCGTGGTACTGAACACTGACCCTGTATATAGCTTCCTCTCCGTGGTACTGAATACTGACCCTGTATATAGCTTCCTCTCTTATGTCTTGTTTTTTATTTAATTTATTTAATTAGTTCTATATTTTTATATTGAATACTACACTGTTGGGTAGGGCTTGTAAGCTCAGCATTTCACTGTACTTGTATATGTGACACATAAAATGTGAAGATGATTTACGTAACTGGAGGGAAATTAAGTAGGGAGCACCAAAGAGAATTCCAGGGAGTTTCCACAGTAGCATTGTAGTGGGTTACCGTGACTCATGACCCTCCTGTAAACAGAGAAACGTCTGAGCTCAGGGGAGATGGAGACCTTAGATGTTAAGATGCACACGGCTACTGTAAACCATCTGTAACATGTGGCTGCAGCTACCAAAGTGAGGACAAGGAAGTTGTTTCTTTCTGGAATCGCCAAGTCCAGCTGTGCCCAGCTCTGATAGGTCAGCACAGAGAGAGAGAGAAACCTCTGTCAGTAGGGCTACAGTTTCACATAAAGCGTAGGACTATTTTCTACGGGTGTGCAAGGGGTTTTAATATCCGGTCACCTGGAATGTCTGGTGGTTTTATGCCCCAGGCCTTTTCACACACAGGTGGACGGATGGACGGCGGTCACCTGGAATGTCTGGTGGTTTTATGCCCCAGGCCTTTTCACACACAGGTGGACGGATGGACGGCAGTCACCTGGAATGTCTGGTGGTTTTATGCCCCAGGCCTTTTCACACACAGGTGGACAGATGGACGGGCGGGCGGACGGACAGACGGACTGACTGACCGACCGACCGACGATTATGAAAAAGCTGTGGTAGGACACCATATACTTAATAGTCCTACCACCTAGTATACAAAGCCTCATTATTTAACAGTCCTACCACCGAGTGTACAAAGCCTCATTATTTAACAGTCCTACCACCTAGTGTACAAAGCCTCATTATTTAACAGTCCTACCACCTAGTGTACAAAGCCTCATTATTTAACAGTCCTACCACCTAGTGTACAAAGCCTCATTATTTAACAGTCCTACCACCTAGTGTACAAAGCCTCATTATTTAACAGTCCTACCACCTAGTGTACAAAGCCTCATTATTTAACAGTCCTACCACCTAGTGTAAAAAGCCTCATTATTCAACAGTCCTACCACCTAGTGTACAAAGCCTCATTATTCAACAGTCCTACCACCTAGTGTACAAAGCCTCATTTAGACCCTTTCTTGCTATACATTTGTAACCTAATGACCCCCATTCTGCTTAGTGTTGTACTTGGATAGGAGTGCAAATTACAGAGTGAGGTGTAAACCTCAGCAGACTGAATGGAACTTATATTATGAATGCAGGAGCTGTTGCAGCACAGGGGGAGCACATTAAACAGCACGCAGACAGACTTTTTTTTATGAACATCTGCATTCAACTGCGCTCATTACCCATTGACTTGGCCCTGACCATCTGTGGTTTGGTTCCTGCCCGACAGGCTCCATCTTAAATTCCAGCAGTGCTTTTTCACTGAGTCAGGAGAATCTAACAATACTAGGGTAGCTGAGGTCAACCAGTCTACAGTAGCTAGTCTCTGATCACAGAGTCCAGAATGAATGACTGGCTGGCTGTTCATTATGTAGTTTGTTATGGAAACAAGATGGTTGCTGCCGGTGAGAGCTATGTGTAACTGCTCTGCTGTGTGGTCTACTGAGGCTTCGTACTGTAGCTAGTCAGACATCTTGGTTCACCACAGAGATGCTGAGATCAGCTAACGATCCGTGAACTTTGTGGGAGGATATGTAATGTCCTCTGGGAATAATCTGGCAACACGGGAAAATAGAGTTCTGCAATGCAAAGGCCTTATGTAAACCTGTGTAAAAGAAAATGGTGCCGACGGATATGGCTGCCGTGCTGCTAGCTCTTAGTAAACTTTGCAGTATTTTTTTTAATGTGTTTTTTCTTACATTATTAGCCCAGGATTTTTTTTGTGTTATTACATACAGCCGGGAAGAACTTTTGGATATCAGAGCGGCGGTAACTCACCAGCATTACCAGTATTATGACCAGGAATACGACTTTCCCGAATCAGATCCTTTGTTCGTTCCATAAAAAAACAATTCCTTGAAGAAAAAAATAAGCAAACATATTTGCTGATCACCAAAAGGCATGTGGGAGACTCCCCAAACATATGGAAGAAGGTACTCTGGTCAGATGAGACTAAAATTGAGCTTTTTTGGCCATCAAGGAAAACGCTATGTCTGGCGCAAACCCGAGAACTCTCATCACCCCAAAAAGACCATCCCCACAGTGGAGAATAGTGATGGCAGCATCATGCTGTGGGGATGGTTTTCATCGGCAGGGACTGAATTGAAGGAATGAAGGAATGATGGAATGGCGCTAAATACAGGGAAATTCTTGAGGGAAACCTGTTTCAGTCTTCCAGAGATTCGAGACTGGGACGGAGGTTCATCTTCCAAAAGGAAATGACTCTAAACATACTGCTAAAGCAACACTTGCGTGGTTTAAGGGGAAACATTTAAATGTCTTGGAATTGCCTAGTCAAAGCCCAGACCTCAATCCAATTGAGAATCTGTAGTATGACTTAAAGATTGCTGTACACCAGCAGAACCCATCCAACTTGAAGGCACTGGAGCAGTTTTTGTGTTGAAGAATGGGCAAAAATCCCAGTGGCTAGATGTGCCAAGCTTATAGAGACATACCCCAAGAGACTTGCAGCTGTAATTGCTGCAAAAGGTGGCTCTATGCATGCTCAAGTTTTCTGTTTTGTTTAATCTTATTTATTGTTTGTTTCACAATAAAAACATATTTTGCATCTTCAAAGTGGTAGGCATGTTGTGTAAATCAAATGATACAAACCCTCAAAAACAAAATGTTTATTCCAAGTTGTAAGGCAATAAAATAGGAAAAATGCCAAGGGGGATGAATACATTCGCAAGCCCCTGTATTACTGCACTGTTGGAGCTAGAAACACAAGCATTTTGCTACACTCGCAATAACGTCTGCTAAACACGGGTATGTGACCAATACATTTGGATTTGATTTGGATTTGAAATGTTCTCTATTTCCATCATCACTACCATGGTGTTGGGAAGCTAGAGTCCCGAGGCACAAGGCTGTCAGACCACAAGGAGAAAGTCTTATCACACCTTCTGTCTGGTGGATCCAATAGTTTGGTTACAGTGAGTGTAACTAGGAGATAACCGCCAGCCAGCCAAGAGACAAGAAGGGTGAGTATCTAGCAGAGTTAGCTTAGCCCATTTTTACAGCAGTGGAGGCTGCTGAGGGGAGGACGGCTCATGGAAACCATGTGTTGGATGTATTTGATACCATTCCATCTATTTCCCGCTCCAGCCATTACCACAAGTCCTCCCCAATTAAGGTGACACCAAACCCCTGTGCTTTACAGCGTGCAGGATCATCTAGGCTAGAGTGACAGATCACAGGGACTACAGAGGCATGAGCTGGGAGGCCTGTCTGTCTCCATATTTCTGCCTCTCTGTCTGTCTCCATATCTCTGCCTCTCTGTCTGTCTCCATATCTCTGCCTCTCTGTCTGTCTCCATATCTCTCTGCCTCTCTGTCTGTCTCCATATCTCTGCCTCCCTGTCGGTCTCCATATCTCTGCCTCTCTGCCTGTCTCCATATCTCTGCCTCTCTGTCTGTCTCCATATCTCTCTGAAGCACACACACATGCTAACCCACCCACTCACTCACACTCACACACACACTGGGGGTTGGAGGGGGGTAAGTGGGACTCTGTGGAGAGCATTCTTGTGCCCCGTCCAACATTCAGACAACAGAGGGTGGCGTCTTCTCTGCCAGGATGGTGGTCTTTCAGCCAACAACTCTTTGACCACAGAGCTGTATGACCTCAAGTGGTCTGTAAAGACCGTCTCTGTATGACCTCAGGTGGTCTGTAAAGACCGTCTGTATGACCTCAGGTGGTTGTGTAAAGACAGTCTGTATGACCTCAGGTGGTCTGTAAAGACCGTCTGTATGACCTCAGGTGGTCTGTAAAGACAGTCTGAGGACACAGGGAGAGAGAATGAGATTCTCCACTGATGGAGAATGTTAATGTATGGCCTGAGAGTGTTACCAATGCTGTGTGTGTGTATGTGTGTGTGTATGTGTGTGTGTGCCTCATTGAGAGAGCCTGTTGACAGTACACCAGACTCCCAGTCTGATGTAGTCACTCAGATGGAGCTCAGGGAGTGTGCGTGCGTGTGTGTGTGTGTGTGTGTGTGTGTGTGTGTGTGTGCGTGCGTGCGTGCGTGCGTGCGTGCGTGCGTGTGTGTGCCTCATTGAGAGAGCCTGTTGACAGTACACCAGACTCCCAGTCTGATGTAGTCACTCAGATGGAGCTCAGGGAGTGTGCGTGCGTGTGTGTGTGTGTGTGTGTGTGTGTGTGTGTGTGTGCGTGCGTGCGTGCGTGCGTGCGTGCGTGCGTGCGTGTGTGTGCCTCATTGAGAGAGCCTGTTGACAGTACACCAGACTCCCAGTCTGATGTAGTCACTCAGATGGAGCTCAGGGAGTGTGCGTGCGTGTGTGTGTGTGTGTGTGTGTGCGTGCGTGCGTGCGTGCGTGCGTGCGTGCGTGTGTGTGCCTCATTGAGAGAGCCTGTTGACAGTACACCAGACTCCCAGTCTGATGTAGTCACTCAGATGGAGCTCAGGGAGTGTGCGTGCGTGTGTGTGTGTGTTTCACCAGAGGATAAAGGATATGATCCTCCTTGTTCAGCAGACAGTGTAACACCATCCAAAAGGCAACACCTAGCATGGATCAGTGGTAGGACACCAGTTTAAAACTAGTTAGGGAGAGGCAGGACGCAAATGTCTCAACTGGCCAATTGCCAGGGAAAATGCAGAGCACCAGATTCAAATAAAATACTATAAAATTAAAACTTTCATTAAATCACACATGTAAGATACTCAATTAAAGCTACACTCGTTGTGAATCCAGCCGACATGTCAGATTTTAAAAATGCTTTCCGGCAAAAGTATAAGAAGCTATTATCTGATAGCCTGCACCATCTGCACCAGCAGTAAACAAAGGAGTTAGCATATTTCAACCCTGCAGGCGCTGCACAAAACGCTGAAATAAAATATTAAATATGCCTTACCTTTGACAAGCTTCTTTTGTTGGCTCTCCAATATGTCCCATAAACATCACAATTGGTCCTTTTGTTCGATTAATTCCGTCCATATATATCCAAAATGTCCATTTATAAAGCGCGTTTGATCCAGAAAAAAACAGCTTACAAAAAACGCAACGTCACTACAAAATATTTCAAAAGTTGCCTATAAACTTTGCCAAAATATTTAAAACTACTTTTGTAATACAACTTGCCTACTTCTTCATTGCACAAAGGAATAACATCAACCAAATTCCAAAGACTGGTGACATCCAGTGGAAGCGGAACTGAAAACAGGTCCCTAAGAAATATGCCTTGGCAATAACAATTCAGGGAACAGAGAGAGGCAAAAAAAAATAATCTGAACAGTTAGTCCTCAGGGTTTTGCCTGCTACATAAGTTCTGTTATACTCACAGACATGATTCAAACAGTTTTAGAAAGTTCAGAGTGTCTTCTATCCAAATCTATGAATAATATGCATATCTCATATTCTTGGCATGAGTAGCAGGAAGTTGAAATTGGGCACGTTATTTATCCAAAAGTGAAAATTCTGCCCCCTAGCCCCAAGAGGATGTATTACCAATAAAGAGCAAATCTGTATGACCTCAATACATCCATTTATACAGGAAATCATGTTCTCAAGTGCTCTGACTGAAAGAGAGTAGACAGTACTCCCTTCCAAGCACAATAGTGGCCACTGTGTGTGTGTTCACTTCTGACCAAAATCCCATACCAAAACAGGGCCTACTAACATAAGTAAATATTTATAAGGAGGGTGTTACTGATAACGTTGTCTGGTCTCCTGTGCCATTCTGGCTAGGCATAATGTCAAGGACCAAAAAGGCCTAGGGCCAAATAGCTCTGTATAGCAGGTCACAGACCTAACGGTCTCTCATGACTGGTCAACTCCTCCCAGATATCTTCATCTCTAATCTAGGTAGATTTTTAATTTTGGCCTTTTGAGAAGCATGTTCACCAGGATTTCAGAAAGGTACACGTATTCGTACTGATTAGTTTGGTACGGGTACCTCGGTTCGGTCCGCACTGGGAACCCGAATGAATACAACAAATATACAAAAAAGTAACCACTAGGTTACTTGCCGCCCCTGAATGATGTCACAACAGACAGGAACATAGTGAATGATGTCACAACAGACAGGAACATAGTGAATGATGTCACAACAGTCAGGAACATAGTGAATGATGTCACAACAGACAGGAACATAGTGAATGATGTCACAACAGACAGGAACATAGTGAATGATGTCACAACAGACAGGAACATAGTGAATGATGTCACAACAGACAGGAACATAGTGAATGATGTCACAACATACAGGAACATAGTGAATGATGTCACAACAGACAATGACAGGAACATAGTGAATGATGTCACAACAGACAATGACAGGAAGATTGTGAATGATGTCACAACAGACAGGAACATAGTGAATGATGTCACAACATACAGGAAGATTGTGAATGATGTCACAACAGACAATGACAGGAACATAGTGAATGTTGTCACAGAAACTGGACTTGTGCCACAATTAGGATGCTTTTTAATTTTGCGTATTTAACCAAATAAACAAAAATTAACTAGAGTAACTGTTGGCATTTCATTTTCCAACTGTACTGTAACCGTACCTGTAACCTGTACGCTAATAAACGGGAAGCAAGTCCTGGGAGTGAATTTAATAAATAAACGAACATGAAACATAACAAGAAACACGAGTAGCATACAGACATGAAACATAGTGACATATCGGGGAGGTAATCAGGAAGGTGATGGAGTCCAGGTGAGTCTCATGAGGCGCAGGTGCGCGTAATGATTTTTTATTTCACCTTTATTTAACCAGGTAGGCCAGTTGAGAACACCTTTATTTAACCAGGTAGGCCAGTTGAGAACAAGTTCTCATTTACAACTGCGACCCGGCCAAGATAAAGCAAAGCAGTGCGACACAAACAACAACATAGAGTTACACATAGAATAAACAAGCGTACAGTCAATAACACAAAATGAAAAAAAGAAAGTCTATATACAGTGTGTGCAAATGACATGAGGAGGTAAGGCAATAAATAGGCCATAGTAGCGAAGTAATAATGATCGTGACAGGTGTGCGAAATATTGAGTACACTGGCGACAACGAGCACCAGAGAGGAGGAGAGGGAGTATACGTGACAGTACCCCATCCCTGATGTGTGGCTCCAGCCGCAGGACACCAACCAGAGGGCCGGTCCCAAGGACCAGGCCGGTCACTTCTGCTGAGGCGCGGGAACCTGTAGAGCCAGCTGAGGCGCGGAACCTGTAGAGCCAGCTGAGGCGCGGGAACCTGTAGAGCCAGCTGAGGCGCGGGAACCTGTAGAGCCAGCTGAGGCGCAGGAGCCTGTAGAGCCAGCTGAGGCGCGGGAGCCCGACGAGCCAACCAAGACTTGAGAACCTGACGAGTTAGCTGAGGCATGAAAGCCTGACGAGCCAGCCGGAGCATGAAAGCCTGACGAGCCAGCCGAGGCATGAAAGCCTGATGAGCCAGCCGAGGCATGAAAGCCTGACGAGCCAGCCGAGGCATGAAAGCCTGACGAGCCAACAGAGGCATGAAAGCCTGACGAGCCAGCCGAGGCATGAAAGCCTGACGAGCCAGCCGAGGCATGAAAGCCTGACGAGCCAGCCGAGGCATGAAAGCCTGACGAGCCAGCCGGAGCATGAAAGCCTGACGAGCCAGCCGAGGCATGAAAGCCTGACGAGCCAGCCGAGGCATGGAAGCCTGATGAGCCAGCCGAGGCATGGAAGCCTGACGAGCCAGCCGAGGCATGGAAGCTTGACGAGGCAGCCGAGGCATGGAAGCCTGACAAGCCAGCCGAGGCATGGAAGCCTGACGAGCTAGCCGAGGCATGGAAGCCTGACGAGCCAGCCGAGGCATGGAAGCCTGACGAGCCAGCCGGGGCATGAAAGCCTGACGAGCCAGCCGAGGCATGGAAGCCTGACAAGCCAGCCGAGGCATGGAAGCCTGATGAGCCAGCTGAGGCATCTTCGGTTGCTTCGGCAGCCGCCCTCGGACCCGACCAGTTTAAAAGCAAAAAAAATCCCTGTTGCTTCCCTTTTGTGAGGTGTTA
The DNA here is from genome assembly GCF_057628025.1 of Oncorhynchus mykiss. Taxonomy (NCBI): domain Eukaryota; kingdom Metazoa; phylum Chordata; class Actinopteri; order Salmoniformes; family Salmonidae; genus Oncorhynchus; species Oncorhynchus mykiss. The sequence goes on from NC_143032.1 coordinate 8,026,573, forward strand.
TTCTGTAAACGTATACGCTAATAAACAGGAAGCAAGTACAGGGAGTGAATTTAATAAATAAACGAACATGGAACAAAACAAGAAACACGAGTAGAGTACAGACATGAAACATATAAACAGAATCAGAGTCAATAACGCCTGAGGAAAGAACCAAAGGGACATATAGGGGAGGTAATCAGGAAGGTGATGGAGTCCAGGTGAGTCTCATGAGGCGCAGGTGCGCATAATGATCGTGACAGGTGTGTGTAATAATGAGTACACTGGCGACAACGAGCGCCAGAGAGGAGGAGAGGTAGTTGACGTGAAAGTACCTGAACCGTGAGGCCAAAACCTCAACTATGCCACAACCCCTTATTGGAGCAAACAGAGATTATTAAAGAGGCTGAAAGACTACATCGTTCTGAAATTCTTGTTCTTGTAAGAACAATACAATATGTACAGTCCAGTCCATTCCTGCCCAGTGGTTACCAATCAAAAATAGCTTGTTCGATTGAGCTACATGCTCTTGCCCCATCCCTTTGCTGGTGTGTAGGCCAGGCCAGTGTTATTTGGTTTGGGTAGATCATGGCTGTTGTAGTGTATGGCTGGAGGGGGAAGGAGGCTCCCGTCATGTAAATGTCACGTTGTTTCAGAGGCCTTCCTGTGTGTTTAACCAGCTGTAATGCCGCCTCTCTGACCCAAGTGTCCGAGAAAAATGGTACTCCGGTTTCAATTGCTGCTCTCTTTGGCAGCTTGGCTTCAAAATGTCCCCCAGAGGTTTAAGGCCTTTTCAACAGAGTGTGAAAGCTTCCAGCCTCTCAGGGGAGGAGAGAGGGAACGATGACTGATGGAGTGCTTTGTAAAGGGATGTCTGCAGTATACCGTGGCCCCTTGAAGACTAGAGAGCCATCCATAAGGGATTTTTCTTAGGAGTACAGTGGTCGTTCCAGAGTCATAAAGAAGCCTTCTCAGAAAAAAACATAATACGCTATTTTATCTTCTTTTCTTATTTATAAAGAGTCTTCCTGGACTAAGCTGAGTAGGGTTTGTGTGTCTGTATACAACACTTGGAAGTTTTGGAGATCCCAGTTTAGAAAAGAAATATTCCTGTGGAGTGGCTAGAGTAACGTACACTAACGCTCAGAGCGATACCATCTGTCTTGACATGTTGTATTACAGTGGGAGTCTGTAAAGTCTGAAGAGAGCCACTTCCAGACCACTCGCCTTCCATTGAATCTGTGTATCGCCATCGTTTCCATGGCGTTGTGGCTGATCTCCTGACCAAACACCCACTTACCTTCTCTTACTGAAAAAAAAAACCACACAACACGCTCCAACCCGAACCGTAGCCTCAACCCCTCCCCCACGCACCAAAAAAAACACGTTCCAACACGAACCATCGCTTCAACTCGCCCAAAAAAAAGAACCCAACATGCTCCGACCTGAACCATTGCTTCAACTCCCATAACACGGTCACTCATACTCAGGTTCTAGTCCTCCCAGAACATTGAACTTCCATTTTTCAGTGCTTCCTAGATGGTGTGTCGACTCAGGACCCAGTGACCCACTTCTTCGGCGTTTAGGGTCACAGGTGGAAACACCGGGCTTGTTTTCTTGGTAGGCCACAAGACAATTCCAAAAGGCACATTTGAGAACCACTGTCTAGCCCAACGGTCAAAACTGTTTGATATAACATCATAATTCATGTTAAAATAGTTGTAACGACATCATTTCAACCTGTTTTCCCGCTGGGAACTAACTCAGCCTTCTATGCTAATGGAACAACCCAATGCATGATGTTACCAAAGAAACAGGCAAAAAGCAGCTGTGTGTTCATACATTTCAACTGTATAGTTTCAGCCTCTGCTGTCCTTGGCCTACAGAGGCAGGTTTAGCTTGACGCCCAGAAGAGCTGAAAGATTGATTCTTCGTTCTCATTAGAGCCAATAACATACAGGGCCCAGGGTAAACACCATTCCTACCACCCAGTACAAAAATGTATCCACTCACTACGGTAGTGGCTCTGGATAAGAGCGTCTGTTAATTGACTCACTACTTTAGTGGCTCTGGATAAGAGAGTCTGTTAATTGACTCACTACTTTAGTGGCTCTGGATAAGAGAGTCTGTTAATTGACTCACTACTGTAGTATCTCTGGATAAGAGAGTCTGTTAAATGACTCACTACTTTAGTGGCTCTGCTAAATGACTCACTACTGTAGTGGCTCTGGATAAGAGCATCTGCTAAATGACTGAAATGAAAAGCTGAAAAGCTGTCATCCAATGACCTAATAAATCCACTATGGACCACGAAGCTGTAACTGTTATGTAACCAATACATTTGGTTTCTTTATGACTCTAATTCACATTTCTCTTAGTTTAGCAAGAAGGCAGACATACATTCATAGGAATTTGATTCCTAAATTAAAAATAATGTGTGACCTTAAATATATACATTTCTCTTTCCTCTACTATAGTTTTATATATATATTTAAAATTGAACCTTTATTTAACTAGGCAAGTCAGTTAACCCTCCTGTTGTGTTCATTTCATGTTAATTAATTCTGTGTTCCCGGTCCAAAATGACCGCCCCATTATAGCCGATTATAAATCCATAATAATACATATATTATCATCTAATGTTTTTATTAACTTAAGTTCTTGAGAACATTACAAGTTTTGATCTTCTATTTGCTATTTATGGCCTGTAGGCCTCATTGACCTGAGCTCATACAACTAGTTTTTGAGTAAAAAAAAGAAAGCATAATGTATGGATTATTTTGACTATAACAAATACTCAGATGAAACATATTGTGCTGTTTATCACAGACTACTTTGTGTCAAAGTTTAACAAGGACTCTCTCCTCCTCACCAGTGTCATGATCAAAGATATGATCAGGAGCCTCACATACAGTATATTGTTTGGTCATTGTGCTGCCACAGAATAAATTGTGAGGAAGGCCTCAAAAAAGCTTTATATACCAGAGCTGTGAGAAATGTTCTATATATTATTGAAACAATGTTGCGATTGTTTGTGAGAATTCCAACAGGTGTGATTCCCGTGGGGGAAAGATTCTATTGGGGAAAGGTTCCTGAGAAGATTACCATGGAAGCCAAGAAGGGGAGTGAGATGTGTTTGTGCTCAAATACACATGCATGTGGGGGTCTGGGAGAGGAAGTGTGTCCATCTGATGAATGGGCATGTACCTGAACTCAATTTTATACACTAATTGTCTCACTAGAATATGTGGACATTTCTAATGACCGGGAACACCACAGGTGTACAAAAGTTAAATACCCAAAATGTAATGAAAATCATCTAAATGTATTTTGTGTGATCAGATGCCCTGTGTGGACAACGTCATGGAACCTTATGACAATGAGATTAAATTAACTACATTTTCCAGAGAGAGAAAAAAAACGTGTAAATCGGTCCAATTCGACCGGAACACAGCAGGAGGGTTAAGAACAAATTCTTATTTACAATGACGGCCTACCCCGGCCAAACCCTAACCTGGACGACGCTGGGCCACTTGTGAGCCGCCCTATAGTTAAAGGATCAGAGCCCTGTAGAACCAACCACCTGAACAGGCACGTCACAACCCATACCCAACCTTTCTTTCGTATCGTCCGAGATCCCTAAAGATTGGAAAGCTGCCGCGTCATCCCCCTCTTCAAAGGGGGTGACACCCTAGACCCAAACTGTTACAGACCTATATCCATCCTGACCTGCCTATCTAAAGTCTTCGAAAGCCAAGTTAATAAACAGATCACTGAGCATTTCGAATCCCACCGTACCTTCTCGCTGTGCAATCCGGCTTCCGAGCCAGTCACGAGTGCACCTCAGCCACACTCAAGATACTACACGATATCATAACAGCCATCGATAAAAGACAGTACTGTGCAGCCGTCTTCATCGACCTGGCCAAGGCTTTCGACTCTGTCAATCACTGTATTCTTATCGGCAGACTCAATAGCCTTGGTTTTTCTAATGACTGCCTCGCCTGGTTCACCAACTACTTTGCAGACAGAGTTCAGTGTGTCAAATCGGAGGGCATGTTGACCTCTGGCAGTCTCTATGGGGGTACCACAGGGTTCAATTCTCGGGCCGACTCTTTTCTCTGTATATATCAATGATGTCGCTCTTGCTGCGGGCGATTCCCTGATCCATCTCTATGCAGACGACACCATTCTGTATACTTCTGGACCTTCCTTGGACACTGTGCTAACTAACCTCCAAACGAGCTTCAATGCCATACAACACTCCTTCCGTGGCCTCCAACTGCTCTTAAACGCTAGTAAAACCAAATGCATGCTTTTCAACCGTTCGCTGCCCTCACCAGCACGCACGACTAGCATCCCCACCCTGGACGGTTCCGACCTAGAATATGTGGACAACTATAAATACCTAGGTGTCTGGTTAGACTGTAAACTCTCCTTCCAGACTCATATTAAACATCTCTAGTCAAAAATCTAATCTAGAATCGGCTTTCTATTTCGCAACAAAGCCTCCTTCTCTCACGCCGCCAAACTTACCCTAGTAAAACTGACTATCCTACCAATCCTCGACTTCGGCGATGTCATCTACAAAATAGCTTCCAACACTCTACTCAGCAAACTGGATGCAGTCTATCACAGTGCCATCTGTTTTGTTACCAAATCACCTTATACCAACCACCACTGTGACCTGTATGCTCTAGTCAGCTGGCCCTCGCTACATATTCGTCGCCAAACCCACTGGCTCCAGGTCATCTATACGTCTATGCTAGGTAAAGCTCCGCCTTATCTCAGTTCATTGGTCACGATAACAACACCCACCCGTAGCACACGTTCCAGCAGGTATATCTCACTGATCATCCCCAAAGCAAACACCTCATTTGACCGCCTTTCCTTCCAGTTCTCTGCTGCCAGTGATTGGAACGAATGACAAAAATCGCTGAAGTTGGAGACTTTTATTTCACTCACCAACTTTAAACATCAACTATCTGAGCAGCTAACCGATCACTGCAGCTGTACATAGTCTATTGGTATATAGCCCACCCATTTTCACCTACCTCATCCCCATACTGTTTTTATTTATTTACTTTTCTGCTCTTTTGCACACCAGTATCTCTACTTGCACATCATTATCTGCTCATTTATCACTCTAGTGTTAATCTGCTAAATTGTAACTCTTCGCTCCTATGGCCTATTATTGGCTACCTCCTCGTGCCTTTTGCACACAGTGTATATAGACTTTATTTTTTCTACTGTGTCATTGATTTGTTTGTGTTATTGGCTTGTTTATTGTTTACTCCATGTGTAACTCTGTGTTTTGTCTGTGTCACACTGCTTTGCTTTATCTTGGCCAGGTCGCAGTTGTAAATGAGAACTTGTTCTCAACTTGCCTACCTGGTTAAATAAAAGGTTAAATAAACAAATAAAATACACTGAACAGTAATCCTGTCTTGCAATTACAATTAATCTTCCCGTTCTGTGTTTGTACCCACAGAAGCACATCTAAATCAACAGCAGGTTATAAAAGTGATTTTCTAACGCTTCCTCCAAAATAGTTCCAAATGAGATTCATGCCAACACAGTCCAGGTAACGCTACAGCTCAAGCCCTCATCACCTGATCCTAGACTGTCCCGATTGAGAATTTGTCCTCTTTGGCTGCCAGGGCCTGTATAACAGAGGAGAGAGCTGTTACTTTCTCGGCTCTTTGATGCCAAACAGCACTAAACATCTGAACTCCGACTCACTTCCACTAGGGTGTAAATCCACAAAATGTTGTGAAAGATGAGAGGACCTGAGGAGCGCCATGCCAGCTTTATGGTCAGCTGTCTTCAAATGATGGTTATATGCTACTGAAGAGACTTCTTAGAAACTTCTAAGACATTTCTTGTTTATTTGCAAGAGGAAAATGTTGTATACTGTTACCAGGCCAATATGGAGTGCTCTGTACGTGCCAAATAGGAGTAATTGGGATTTTTACTTTCAGGTTATCTTGTAAATTTGCTTCTTTGCCTCCGGTCTTTCTCTCTCCTTTGACCGTCTGTTTCTACTTATGTCACCCCCTCCCCCTCTCTTTTCAAGTTTAGGGATCACCTTGACGGGGAAGGTAAACATCCAACAACTCAGAGTTGAAAGGTCACAAACTCTTGTTTTCAAATCAGGTCATGGCGGAGGACACCCCACTCCCCTCGCTAAAAACGTTACAAGACCGACCGAAAAAGCTACGACTACAATAATCAACCGCTCCCTTCGCACAACCCCAAGTAGTGGAGTAGAGAGATTGCATCATCCGATGGAAAATTCAATGGAAATTTGCTTGACACAAGTCAAAACTAACAGAGAGAAAAGGGGAGTGTTGGGGAAAATTAAAAGCAGTCGGCCAGCCATTGAAAACATGACCCTGGAAGAGAGAGAGAGAGAGACGAGGAATAAGAAGGTTTGATACACTGCCTGAGGATGTTGAATAACTTCACATGAAGTTTACTGAGAATATCTAGTTGGCATGGGAACAATTAAACACTAAGTAACATTAAAAACAAGCAGATCCATTCAGAACAAAGTGTATTGTTTGTGTGAGGTCTGTGACTATAAACTAAAGTGAGGATCACAACCGCAGTTTATTGTGAAATAAAAATGCTGTTTAATAAACAGACCTATTTATACCTGTGAGGTCATCTTACACACATTTCAACTGACTGGCTCGTCTTAGGAAATAAACACTTCTCTCTTCTTTCTTTTCAGTCTAGCTCATTGACTGGCCATTTAACAGTGGCATGCGGACGTCTACGGACGTCCTGTCAGCAATACGGGGTCCCACTTTGTAGAAGGAAGACATCCCCAAGACATGTCCCTCATCACAAACAATAAGGATTTATCCCCACATTTAGCTAAAGGGGTGCTAGGGTCTGTTCGTTGCCATGGCACTCCCTCATTGCATTCCTCCCCTTGTGCCAAACTCACGTCTCTTATCCCTCCCCATCACCATGACCACAAGATCCTCTGAGACATGTGACACTGGATTATGGGTATGTTTATGGTAACCCACAAAGCAGTAGGGGAGGACTGGCATCCTTGCCCGTCCGCAGTTGCTGACAAGTGGCTTCTCTAACCCAGAAGTCTCTTGTCAAACCATTAACATTAGGTAAACCCTGGCCCCGGACACCGCTAGGGTAAAACGCTGGCTCCGGACACCGCTAGGGTAAAACGCTGGCCCCGGACACCGCAAGGTAAACGCTGGCCCCGGACACCGCTAGGGTAAAACGCTGGCCCGGGACACCGCTAGGGTAAAATGCTGGCCCCGGACACCGCTAGGGTAAAACGCTGGCCCCGGACACCGCTAGGGTAAAACGCTGGCCCGGGACACCGCTAGGGTAAAACGCTGGCCCGGGACACCGCTAGGGTAAAACGCTGGCCCCCGACACCACTAGGGTAAAACGCTGACCCTGGACACCACTTCCACTTGCTCCCGAGTGACGCAGTGGTCTAAGGCACTGCATCTCAGTGCTAGAGGCATCACTACAATCCCTGGTTTGATTCCAGGCTGTATCACAACCGGCTGTGATTGGGAGTCCCATAGGGCGGCGCACAATACGCCCAGCATCATCCGGGTCAAATAAACATTTGTTCTTAACTGACTTACCTAGTTAAAGGTTAAAGGTTAAAGGTTCATTCAAAACACATTGGCTGAAAAGCACCCACCCTTCCCTTAGCCAAGAGTTCAACTGTCACGACTGCTGCCGAAGTCGTTGCCTCTCCTTGTTCGGGCGGTGCTCGGCGTTCGACGTCACCGGTCTTCTAGCCATCATTGATCCTTTTTTCATTTTCCATTGGTTTTGTCTTGTCTTCCCATACACCTGTTTTCAATCCCATTCATTACCTGTTGTGTATTTAACCCTCTGTTTCCCCTCATGTCTTTGTCAGAGATTGTTTTATTGTCAGTGTAGTGTGATTGTTGTATAGGTGTGCGTCGGGTCCTTGTACCCATGTTTATGTACATTTAGTGTTATGGAGCATACTCCGTGGACTTTATTAAAAGACTCCATTTTACACTCCATTTGACTCTCCTGCGCCTGACTTCCCTGCCACCTATTACATCTATGCATGACATCAACATAATACTCTCCATACATTATACTCTATCAACACACTCGCTCTGTGCCCAAAACGAACTCCTACCTTGACGGCAAAGTTATGCTTAAATACACCCACAATGGAGCGATTTCACAGCCAATAATATCTCAAGAACGGTGAGTGGAGAGGGAATTGAAGTGAAGTTTATATTTAATTCTCTGGGTTTTTCAGAGCATTTTATATCACGTGTTGCCAGGTATGCTCCTCCTGGAATTGTGTTTCCCATTAAATCCACAGCGTACAGAATCCCCTGGACTTCGCAGGGATGCCAGGTTTGACTCAGCTGTTACAGTATGCCAGTATCTATAGGAACACAACACACTTTATATCCAAACTACCACCAAGCACAGAAAACACTCTAGTATTTGTTTGTGGACTTTGGCTTCAGATTCTCATCTGTAGCCTCACACTTACGTGTCATTGGCATCTTGACTAAGGAGGGGAGATGGACAGTGGGCAGTGAAGCGTGTAACCTCCATCACAACATCTTACTCCGAAAAACACACTCTTTGTTTCCAATCAAAGTAAAACGGCTGATTGGTTTAGAAGAAGAGATGTGGGAGAAAACATTGTTGAGTCAAGATAACAGATGGATAACTCAAGACACAAAGCTGAGTGAGGGAGATGCAGGTACATATTTAAAAGTAGCGTAATTGCCTCCCGAGTGGCACAGCGGTCTAAGGCACTGCATCGCAGTGCTGGAGGTGTCACTACAGACCTGGGTTCGATCCCAGGCTGTATCACAAACGGGCCGTGATCGGGAGTCCCATAGGGTGGCGCACAATTGTCCCAGCGTCGTCCATGTTAGGGGAGGGCTTGACCGGGGAGGTTTTACTTGGCTCATGCAGGCTGACCTCGGTCATCAGTTGAACGGTCTGTCCTCTGACACATTGGTACGGCTTCCGGGGATAAGCGGGCAGGTGCTAGAAGAAGTTCAGTTTGGCAGGTCATGTTTCGGAGGACACATGACTCGACCTTTGCCTCTCGAGCCCGTTGGGGGAGTTGTAGAGGTGAGACAACGTTTTGTTTTGTTTTTATGGGAGAAAACATAAATAAAAAGTCATATTGAGCATTGAATGATACAATAATCGTGACAATTACATCTGCATTTAAACGAGATCAACACAGTCAAAGTCATGTGGGTCAATATTTATCATGGATGTGTTTTTGGAAGAGTCCCATTTGGACATAATAATAACCCCATAACATTATGTCAGACCCATTACAATAGAATGACTGTGGGCAGCCCATCATTACAGAGCATAACAGACAGCTCCACCTCTCTCAGGACATGTAATACATACAACACAATCATAATAATTACTGTTCAGGGAGGGGCAGTGTTAAGTTATACAGCTGTACCATTGAGAGCATCTTGACCGGTTGCATCACCGCTTGGTATGGCAACTACTTGGCATCCAACTGCAAGGCGCTACAGAGGGTAGAGCGTACAGCCCAGTACATCACGTACAGCCCAGTACAACCCCAACCCTAACCCTAACCCCTAACCCTAACCCCTAACCCTAGTCTGGTGTTCCTGGAAACTCATCAGTCAGTCTGGTCTTCCTGGAAACTCATCAGAATAGTCTCTCTCTCTCTCTGTCTTCATCTCTCTCTTCCTCTTACCCCCTCTCTTTCTCTCACCCCCTCTCTTTCTCTCACCCCCTCTCTTTCTCTCTCTCTGTCTTCATCTCTCTCTTCCTCTTACCCCCTCTCTTTCTCTCTCTCTCTGTCTTCATCTCTCTCTTCCTCTTACCCCCTCTTTATCTCTCTGTCTTCATCTCTCTCTTCCTCTAACCCCCTTTCTTTCTCTGTCTTCATCTTACCCCCACTCTTTCTCTCTCTTATTTCTGTCTTCATCTCTCTCTTCCTCTAACCCCCTCTCTCTCTGTCTTCATCTCTTTTCTCTTACCCCCTCTCTCTCTCTCTGCCTTCACCTCTCTCTTCTAGAGGTCGACCGATGGCCGATTAATTAGGGCCTAGTTCAACTTTTCATAACAATCGGTAATGTGCATTTTTGGATGCCGATTATGGCTGATTACAATGCACTCCACGAGGAGACTGTGTGGCAGGCAGATCACCTGTTATGCGAGTGCAGAAAAGAGCCTAGGTAAATTGCTAGCTAGCATTAAACTTATCTTATAAAAAACAATCAATCTTAACATAATCACTAGTTAACTACACATGGTTGATGATATTACTAGTTTACCTAGCTTGTCCTGCGTTGCATATAATCAATGCGGTGCCTGTTAATTTATCGAATCACAGCCTACTTCGTCAAATGGGTGAGGATTTAACAAGGTCAATCGCGAAAAAAGCACTGTCGTTGCACCAATGTATACCTAACCATAAACACCAATGCCTTTCTTAAAATCAATACACAAGTTTTAAAAAATTAAACCTGCATATTTAGTTAAAATAAATTGTTAGCAGGCAATGTTAACTAGGGAAATTGTGTCACTTCTCTTGTGTTCTGTGCAAGCAGAGTTAGGGTATATGCAGCAGTTTGGGCCGCCTGGCTCGTTGCAAACTGTGTGAAGACCATTTCTTCCTAACAAAGACCGCAATTAATTTGCCAGAATTTTACATAATTATGACATAACATTGAAGGTTGTGCAATGTAACAGCAATATTTAGACTTAGGGATGCCACCCGTTAGATAAAATATGGAACGGTTCCGTATTTCACTGAAACGTTTAGTTTTCGCAATGATATTTTCCGGATTTGAACATATTAATGACCTACGGCTCGTATTTCTGTGTGTTTATTATATTATAATTAAGTCTATAATTTGATATTTGTTAGAGCAGTCTGAGTGGTGGTAGGCAGCAGCAGGCTCGTAAGCATTCAATCAAAGAGCACTTTCCTGCGTTTGCCAGCAGCTCTTCCCTGTGCTTCAAGCATTGAGCTGTTTATTACCAAGCCTATCAACTTCCGAGATTAGGCTGGCAATACTTAAATGCCTATAAGAACATCCAATAGTCAAAGGCATATGAAATACAAATGGTTGAGAGAAATAGTCCTATAATAACTACGACCTAAAACTAAACCAAATTGAACATGTTTCATTATTTATTTGAGACTAAATTGATTTTATTTATGTATTATATTAAGTTAAAAATAAAAGTGTTCATTCTGTATTATTGTAATCATTAAAAAATTAATAAAAAAATCGGCATCAGTTTTTTTTGGTACTCCAATAATCTGTATTGAAAAATCAGGGTCTCTCTCTCTCAAGGATGTTCATTAACCATGCTGAGAGGTCAAGGCTAGAACAACAGTGATCACAGGGAATCCCCCTAACCGAGTGACCTCAAATGACCTTACACTTCGACTGCCTGTGCTTACGCAGAGTGCTGATACATTATCTTCAACCAAAAGAAACGTTTAAAGTTGATGAAAGCTTCTAAAACAGCAACAGCTGAGGCGCTAATCATACAAGCAGCGTTTGAAGGATGCGCCACCCACTTCAAAAAGACAAGCGGACATTTTTTATCAGACAGAAGAAAAAAAACACTGGAGTCCCAAAGCAACTCGATAAATCTGTCGGCTGCAGACGGCTGCTCTGTCATTGGGGGAAGCCCTCTCTCTAGTCTCATCACATCTGGTAAGAGAGAGAGAACAAACACAGCGACACGCAGCAGTACCGACTTCTATCAACAGCCAGACGGGACGCCGGCTCCTCAGGGCTCAGATGAGAAGACTCTCTCTCTCTCTCTGGTAAGGTTTGAGCAGTATCCAGATGTTCATACCATCATATCATTTCTGTACCATATGGTATAACTGGAAGAGCACACAAGGTGACAACGACGCATAAAACAATTTAGGCAACAGGAATCTTGATCCAGGAGGGGATTGAATGTCTCTGCTGTAACCAAGCCGTGTTCACAATGGCAGTTTGAAGTGACTCAAATCCTATTTATTTGCATTTCAGATTCAAATCTGTTATTTTTCCTATGTCAGAATGGTTCAGATAATAACTACAGAATGAAGCCAACATCAGCGTGCGCTTTGGTTGCGAATGGTATGAACTTTGAACTCTTATTCACTACAGAAGTGATATCTCCTACCCGTTGAGTTAGCAACCGCAGCTGCAAACGCAGGTTAGGAAGGAACAGACAGAGTAACCTGTCTACCACACAATGACGTTACTACAACATATCCAATTGACCACCAGAGACATTCTTCAAAGGACAAAGGACTCGGGTTTGGCAACACGGCCTTCCATCTACCACCAACCTACTGAAGCGCAGCTCAGAGTAAATATTTATTGCATTTTCCTTTTCCAAATGGGTGGTTATTTAGAATGCATAAGATACTGTATTTACGATACCACAGCTTCTTCCCTTTGTTCCTCAGTCTCCCGCCTTTCACTGAACCCAACCCCTTTTCCTAACAAGCTGTCATATCTGTTCCGCCCGCCAGGGACTTTTACTTTTATGACGTAATTTGTAATCAAGTTATGATTAATTGTGTGTACAGAAAACGTTTGACCTCTGTCATTGCCAACAAAGGGTATATAACAAAGTATTGAGATAAACTTTTGTTATTGACCAAATACTTATTTTCTACCATAATTTGCAAGTAAATTCATTAAAAATCCTACAATGTGATTTTCTGGATTTTTTTTTCTCATTTTGTCTGTCATAGTTGAAGTGTACCTATGATGAAAATTACAGGCCTCTCTCATCTTTTTAAGTGGGAGAACTTGCACAATTGGTGGCTGACTAAATACTTTTTTGCCCCACTGTATGTGTGATTCTGTGTGATTAGTTAGGTATTTACTAAATAAATAATTAAACCCAATTTTGTATTGCTGATTCAACTTGTTAGCCAGGGTTCGTGCAGATAACATAATTTACAACTTTCAGATGAGACTGAGTTAAGGTGACGATTGATATTGACTGCTATTGATGTAAAATATTACTAGGACTTTAAGAGCTTATTCGGAAGATAACAGCTCTATAAATATTATTTTGTGCTGCCCAACTCTCTAGTTAATTACATTTACATGATTAGCTCAAATCAAGTGATATTAATAACGGAGAAATTATTTTATAGAATGGCATGTCATATCACTTAATCCGGGAAAGCCAAAGACATGACACTACTTAACTTAGTGGACTCCTGTGGCTGGCTAGCTAGCGGACTCCTGTGGCTGGCTAGCTAGCGGACTGCTGTGGCTGGCTAGCTAGCGGAGTGTTGTGGCTGGCTAGCTAGCGGAGTGTTGTGGCTAGCTAGCTAGCGGACTGTTGTGGCTGGCTAGCTAGCGGACTGTTGTGGCTGGCTAGCGAGTGGACTGTTGTGGTTGGCTAGCGAGTGGACTGCTGTGGCTGGCTAGCGAGCGGACTGTTGTGGCTGGCTAGCTAGCGGACTGTTGTGGCTGGCTAGCTAGCGGACTGTTGTGGCTGGCTAGCTAGCGGACTGTTGTGGCTGGCTAGCTAGTGGTAGCTAGTGGACTGCTGTGGTGATTTCTGTGGCAATTCTGACATTTTGCAATGCAATGTGCAATGATTTGGTCTAATTTGTCGTGAAAACGCACTGAAAATAAAAAATCTTTGTTGACGTGTGGCTTGATAGCAACAGTACTCTTACAATAACTTACATAAAGGTCCCAACTTCTCCTCCCCTTCCACTGCCTGCCTGGCCATTTCTCCCACACATGTTCACACACACACACACACACAGTGTCCGTTTGGGGAGAGGAGAGGAGAGGAGAGGAGAGGAGAGGAGAGGAGAGGAGAGGAGAGGAGAGGAGAGGAGAGGAGAGGAGAGGAGAAGAGAAGAGAGGAGACTAAACTGAGCTGCCGAGTTTGATGAATATCCATCTTCATCTTCCTCTGCTTAATATTGTCCAGAGTTTTGGAGAGTTTGGAATTTGGAATGCAGAAATTGTTTCGCATTTTAAGTCAAATACAGCTGTGGCATCCAAAGTCTGTTATTCAATCAGGAAGAGACAAGAGGGAGCAAAGATTTACACGTAACATAAATAAATGTTTACCGTGTGTGGCCTGGGCCCCACTTGTATGTCTCTTTTACTGAAAGGAAGCGCTAAATTATTTTAATTACATATCTAAGTACAGGACATCAGGTACAAACATCGGTTCTCTACTTTTCACTCAAATTCTTGACAGGAATATGGGTGTGATGCGAATCACCACAGTCTCATCAGCAATGGACGATGGCTTGCTTTACTTAAAAGGATAGTTCACCCCAAAAAGAAAGCTCATCTGTATGAACTCAGCTCATTTTTTGACCACTTAAAGGGAAAGTCCACTCAAAAAACAATATTTTGGTATTTGTTTCATTAGTCCACTGTTGATAAGAGTCCCAAAATGTTTTGCATGTCAGCAGTCGAGAGAAGATATTCAACCTTCAAGAAGTATAGTGTCATCGGACACATCATCATAGAATGCAAACTGAGGTGTTGAGTCTGTTGACATTCAGTATTGGCCATGCCGTGGTCAGGGGTGATGCAGTCTGATTTCTGGGTCTACTACTTCCCCACAGCCAGGACAGAGCTGCAACTCATCCTTCATTACAGCTAAACTTAGCAGCCTGGTAGGAGGCCTCTCTCTCTCTCCCTGTTGTCCCGACATGGGTGGACAAACGAACCCTCCACGCCCCCTCTCTCTGGTTCAAAGACCGGTCCAGAATTAAGAGTAAACAGGCTCGCTCACACACACACACACACACGCGCACTCACACGCACACGCACACGCACACACACACACACACACTTCTGAGTGATCTTATCTGTGTAGAATATATGTGCAGCATCATGAGACACTGTGCAGACAGTTTACATTAATTTCAGGACAGCATCTCTTTGAAAGCATATAGTTCCTATTAATATATACAGCAACAGCACTCAGCTCCACTCCTGAGGAGAATCAGTTGGTGGTCCTCACACGGAATAAGCATGTTAGTACAGAATAATGAACAAATCTATGAACGCGAAGTGAGGCGGCCCTCTCTGTCGGCGCCGGAAGTAAATCTATGGTATAGTGAGGTGCTGTTAGGCCCCAGGAGACGCGACTGAAAACCAGCTGCGCCATCTCATAGTCATCATCATCACAGTCACTAGTGAAACACATGGGATTACTTTTCCTGCCTCCAACGGTTCTCTCTCAGAAGAGATATATAGGCTACTACATACAGTACAGACTAGGTTACAGGAAAATGGTTATGTCAGCACTGTTTGGAGATGAATTATTGTGCTCCTCTTTTGAACAATGTCCTTTGTCTCCGTGTTTATTAAAATAGTCCCATAAACATCTTTAAGAGCGTCTTTTGCATGTGTGAACCAGATGGAAGGCGCCAACACTAAGCAGATTGCCAAATTCCACCCACCTTCCCATTAACATGAGTAGGTCGCCTTCACACTCACTGTAGGACCTAAGCATCTCAAATGTTAAGGTCCCGGCCCCCCATTGTATAAAGACATTGGACATAATCCCTTCAAACGGTGCATTTTTTTTAAGGCTCTAAATTAGACTATTGAAGGATTTAACTGTAGATAAACAGATCATTAGTACATCAACACATTTAGGTTTAAGAGGCATCAGTCTTCAACCTTAATCTGAATTGGAAAATGCTTAATCATACATTTAGACTTGGGGTGGCACTAAGGCCGGAATGGCGCATTGTGCCTGCTGGCTGTTCAAATTCACATTTACAAGCATTAAGAGAGACAAATCACCATGAGTGAATTCCCATAAACTCATTTTACGATGTCTCCACAAGAAAAACAACCTAACTTCTAAGCTGCATTGCTTGCTGTTTGGGGTTTTAGGCTGGGTGTCTGTACAGCACTTTGTGACATCGGCCGATGTAAAGAGGGCTTTAATAAATACATTTTCATTGATTGATTGATTAACTAGCTATGCCAGTACCTCATACTCCTGGTATGTGTAAGGGCTCATTACGATGACACACACTTAACCAGGTATTTGTCTAGGACTAGGCTGATAAGAAAACCATTAGGGCTAGTCCTTATCACTACACATGGATTCTACAACAGCTGCGTTTAGACAAGCAGCCCACTTTTGATATTTTTTTCAAATAATTGTTCTTTTGACCAATCACATCAAGATCCTTTCATATCAGATCTTTTTCAGAGCTGATCTGACTGGTCAAAAGACCAATTAGGGAGGAAAAAAAAGATCAGATTCGGGCTGCCTGTGTAAACACAGCCATACTTCAGGGAACAAGAGATGGTTTAAAAAGTATAGGTGGTGGGTAGGCTACACCACAGAACTCCAAAATGGGGAATACCAGCTCGATTTCAACAAATACACAAAGATGGGACCTTTTCTAGGCAACAGCGTTGTTTGTTCCAGTATTTACTGCGTACGTGTGCCTGGAAAATATTTGTCCTTTACGGTCTTGTCTGGCAGAAGCAGCGCATACGGGACAATTTTTTTATCTGAAAAAGGTTAATAATCTTCGAGCAGCTTATGAGTAATGGCACGGCCACAAACCTGAACAGCTGACATCCCCTGCGCCGTGATCCATAACAAATACAGTTGAGGAAACTGGGAAATGTCAGGCGAAAACAGATAAAGGTGCTTTATTAAATAGTACCCACAAAATATCAGTTTCAACGTCAACAGTGAAGAGGCGACTCCGGGATACTGGCCTTCTAGGCAGAATTCCTCTGTCCAGTGTCTGTGTTCATTTGCCCATCTTAATCTTTTCTTTTTATTGGCCAGTCTGAGATATGGCTTTTTCTTTGCAACTCTGCCTAGAAAGCCAGCCTCTTCACTGTTGATGTTGAGACTGGTGTTTTGCGAGTACTATTTAATGAAGCTGCCAGTTGAGTACTTGTGAGGCATCTGTTTCTCAAACTAGACACTCTGATGTACTTGTCCTCTTTCTCAGTTGTGCACCGGGGCCTCACACTCCTCTTTCTATTCTGGTTAGAGCCAGTTTGCACTGTTCTGTGAAGGGAGTAGGACACAGCGTTGTACGAGATCTTCAGTTCCTTGGCAATTTCTCGCATGGAATAG
This sequence comes from Oncorhynchus mykiss, assembly GCF_057628025.1. Lineage (NCBI taxonomy): Eukaryota > Metazoa > Chordata > Actinopteri > Salmoniformes > Salmonidae > Oncorhynchus > Oncorhynchus mykiss. The sequence goes on from NC_143032.1 coordinate 8,043,685, forward strand.
CCTTAATTTCTCAGAACAAGAATAGACTGGCGAGTTTGAGAGGAAAGTACTTTGTTTCTGGCCATTTTGAGCCTGCAATCGAACCCACAAATGCTGAATCTACAGATACTCAACTAGCCTAAAGAACAACAGTTTTATTGCTTCTTTAATCAGACCAACAGTTTTCAGCTGTGCTAACATAATTGCAAAAGGGTTTTCTAATGATCCAATTAGCCTTTTAAAATGAGAAACTTGGATTAGCTAACACAATGTGTCATTGGAATTGCTGATAAATGGGCCTCTGTACCCCTATGTAGATATTCCATAAAAAATGTCTACACTATATTTCTGATCAATTTGATGTTATTTTAATGGTCCAAAAATGTGCTTTTCTTTCGAAAAAAAATGTATAAGTGACCCCAAACTTTTGAATGGAGGTGTATACAATCCATGGCTCCTCTTAAAAACGATTCTTTAATCTCCACCCCTTCGTCTACAAGTGACATCAATAAGGGATCATATCTTTCACCTGGATTCACCTGGTCAGTCTCTGTCATGGAAAGAGCAGGTGTTCCTAATGTTTTGTCCGCTCAGCGAATATGATCTCCAGAGCATGTCAAAACGGCCTTCTGCGTGCGTTTCTACTGCTGAAGAGCGACAGTAATTATCTGTCAGTCTGCACATGGTCCTTTATCATGACGAGCCATATATATATAACATTAAAATAAAATGGAAAAAGCCTCATATCAACCCATGCATTGACCTTGAGTTGAAGTTTAAGCCAAGTCGGGGACCTGTCGTTAGACAGATGCATGCATGCTGGCACGCGCGCGCACACACACACTGAATGGTTATATGCGTAGATGTATAGTGATAGAGCTCTAATGACTTAACTCAATTGGTTAGCTACTGATGCAACAGGTAGCCTATGCGCTCCGTCATAAAAACACTTAGCCATCTGATGATGACCCGTCTGCGTCCATGATTACACTGCAACACTAGTCGGTCTGTGTCAATTGATTTCAGAGGCCAATGCATTCGCCTGGTTTGCTCACATCATGCATTACTTTTGCTCTGTAGCAGAACCATTAATCACGGAGCCGTCGGCGACAGGTCATTGAAACGTCTCGGTAGACACAGAGCGCACAGCAAGCGCATCGGTTTAAGCTCTCCAATTTGTTCCACACTATGGACATGTTCTGTCTGCGCATTTTTGTTAAGTGTCGCACTGTCATGATATGATATAAAGCTTTACCAGAATTACACGTTACGCAAATAATAATGAAATTGCTTGGTTTTACGCTTGGTTGCTGATGGTGTCAAAGACATGCGCTGCGTATTTACACCCACAAGGTTCATACAACTCAGCAGTTTCATGCATCAGTCTGTAAGACTTAAAAACTAATCATATTAAAAACCAATCTTAAATCCCAAAACTAGACCCACAAAGAAAGTGTTTATGGACCCATCGCTCAGTTTCATAACGCTATAATAATTGCACAGGACCAATGTCCCAACAAAAAGTTTAACTTTATGCAAAGGAATTGATTGTACCAATGAATTTTAGAATACGATATGCACTATCACAAAATCGTATCACTAAACATGCACTGACTATGTGACTTCATCAAGCTATTAGGCAAAACATGCATGAATGAATGCATATTTGCTAAGCTATACTTTCTCACAGTTGCACAATAGCAAACCACTTGAGCCAAATGAGAGAGAGAACAGAACAAAATATGATGAGCGTGACATACCGTCCAGAAGGCGATATGGAGTCGACAGTTGGCAGTACCACAGTGTGAGGTGTATTCCAACGGACCACAGGGAGATGCTGATGATAAAGGGGGGAAAAGTTAAGAAGTTAGCTGAGTAAAAAAAATTGGGTTTGTCAAAACACTTTCAATGCGCGTAAAATATGCGTGAATTTACCGGGAAGTCATTTTCAGTCTTGGTAAGTCCACACAAAAGTCTTCTTGTTCCAATGTGATAGTGGTAAGAGTTGGAGCCCCGCTCTATCCTTCACTCACTTAGTCACTCACTCACTCACTCTTTAAAATGTCTCGATCTCCCCTGACTCACTCTCGGTTTCCTTGGACTGTCCGCAGTTCCAACTGAAACAAAGACTCCTTCAGTCCTCCAGGACCAAAACACTGAAATCTGACTCCTCGCAGTCGCTTCTCGTGGACTCTCCCCTCATATAGCGCTACTCCAGATTCAAATTAACGCACACTAACATCCCTTCCTCTCTATTAAGGAGTGAGCTCTCTCTCCTACCTTTCTCCTGTTTTTAAAGGGTTCTTATCTGGCCTTGAAATGAGAAAATATGCAACAGGCACAGAGGCATATATTTTTTGTATATAAAAAAAAGAGTCAGTTATCACTTGATGAATATTCACATCACCTTCTCCAAACCAGTTGAGGTCAGTGTTGATGTGGCTTTGGTTTGAGTGTGAAACCTGTCTACTACTTATACACTTCTGTTGACTTCTAATATGGCTACAACCAAACAAAGTATTTAGAAAAGAGTCATCAAAACATTTCGCTTTTTAAGAGAATATCTCCATTGTAAATGCAGTATATGCCAGCGCAACAGATTTAAAAGACTTCTTCCATCAACAGTAAGCAGTAACCACGGCGACAGAGTTATGTCAAAAACACTCAGGGATACTGTAAACCTACACACTTATTGTGAATGTACAGCTGTTGATTGTCTGCACTTCAAGAAAGACCTTGGCACAGTCCAAACCCACCACCCACCTTAGAGTGTAACAGTATAACTTTCGTCCGTCCCCTCGCCCCTCCCTACCTGGGCTTGAACCAGGGACCCTCTGCACACATCAACAACTGACACCCACGAAGCATCGTTGCCCATTGCTCCACAAAAGCCGCGGCCCTTGCAGCAGCAGCAATGGGAACCACTACTTCAAGGTCTCAGTTCGAGTGACGTCACCGATTGAAACGCTATTAGCTAGCACCACCGCTAACTAGCTAGCACCACCGCTAACTAGCTAGCCATTTCACATCGGCTACATATAGTCAAGATGGAATCCAGCATCCAGGTCCCAAGAGCCTTGATGTCTGTCTGGAAGATGCCTTTGAAGAAGACAGCTCTGAAATTCCCTTCCCATCCACAGCCCAGACTGATACAGACAAATCACAGCCATGAGGGATGCTATTTGAGGCCAAACCACTGATATGAGAGGCGATCACAAATGGAGTTTACAAAAGTTCAACCAGGAAGGCTGGTCTGAATGGTTGTTTAACTTCGTCCAGTTAGCAGAACATAATTCACTTTGTTTCCTATTCTACATCATCAGCAGCTTCTCTATCCTCTTTCCTTTAAGCCATGTGTGACATGTCATTCACCTATTTACCTTACAGCCTATAAGAACGGCACAATTATGCTCATTCCTCTCGCTTGCTGTTCAGCCTATGGACTCATTCTTACAATTATCACCTTTCTTTCTCTCAACCAAAAGGAATAAACATGTCAACTTACCCATGTTCTCTCACTTACTGTTTTTCCAGCAACAGTTTTCAAATGACAACCCCTGCTTTCAATGTTGTTTAAGTCACGTCAGACGCTGAAACCTCCCCCCGAGGGAGAGGATACGTCCCTTTGGTCCAGCGATCGAACTACACCCACTCCCATGCCATCCAGGTGATTGATCCACGACTAGCATTTAAAGTGAGAGAATTGCCATTAGACAAGTAGGCCCATTTCCAACTGGCTTCAAATGGGCTCGGCTCATCTCTGTAACGCCCAGAACGATGGCATCCCCTTTGTCAGGAAAATAGGTAATTTCTCTATTCACCACGGACATCTCCATCGCCTCCACCCAGGGCCCATCTCGCTGCGGCCACGACCAACGACCGGTGCTGTCAGCTATCCAGCTGTCTTTAAAACCTCTGATCCCAGCCTACAGTGTATACTTTTCATCGCATAGTTTGTGGTAGCAATTATCATTTAGCATTTGTTAGTTCTGGTCACTCTGGGTGTAGTTCTGGTCTCTCTGGGCGTAGTTCTGGTCTCTCTGGGCGGAGGGCTGGTCTCTCTGGGCGGAGGGCTGATCTCTCTGGGCGGAGGGCTGGTCTCTCTGGGCGGAGTTCTGGTCTCTTTGGGCGGAGATCTGGTCTCTCTGGGCAGAGTTCTGGACTCTCTGGGCGGAGTTCTGGACTCTCTGGGCGGAGTTCTGGACTCTCTGGGCGGAGAGCTGGTCTCTCTGGGCGTAGTTATGGTCTCTCTGGGTGGAGAGCTGGTCTCTCTGGGTGGAGATCTGGTCTCTCTGGGCGGAGTTCTGGTCTCTCTGGGCGGAGAGCTGGTCTCTCTTGGTGGATAGCTAGTCTCTCTGGGGGGAGAAAGTGAGAGCGAGGGAAGGAGAGAGAGAGAGAGAGAGAGGGGGGGGGAAAGAGATAAAGGAGTGAGAGATAGAGAGGGAGGGAGAGGGAGGGAGGTTTCTTGACACAATGGAATGGGAGTCAGGGGAGGAGTGAGGAGTGGTAGCCAGATACTGTTCATTCAACCTGGCCTCGCCTCCACAGCTGTGTGTGGTCAACCACGCCCAACTGGAGGGGAGCAGACGGCCACGCTTAACGCCCCTCCACGAGCCAACCCTTGTCCAATGCCCCCACACACACACGTGGACTTCTGCAGGTATACACACACACACACACACACACAAACACACAAACACACACACACACACACACACCCAGGGCCATCTCGCTGCGGCTACGACCAATGACCCGGTGCTGTCCAGCTGTCTTTAAAACCTCTGATCCCAGCCTACAGCTTATACTTTTTTCAATGTATTGCTGCATGTTACCACCCAAGAGAAGAGAGCTTGATAAATGACATCTAAGATATGCTGCTGTGGTTAGCAGTCATCCCACGTTGATATATCATATAATTCACTTCAGCTTCAGATCTGGTTGGATTTATCATAAACGCTAATTTCACGCAGACTCTCGAGGCTATTCATGGGGAACACTCAACCATAGGCTTTTCTTCGCATCCGGGATTCATATTCACTATCCTGAATATTTACCATGGCTGTTTGCTAAACAACATGTTGTCTTGTGCCATAAATTAGTTCCAAATATAGTTATTCTCTGCAGGGACAAGGGCGCATATATGCTACTGGTAGTGGCTTGCAAGTATAATTCATGATTAGCCTACAGTGCCTTCAGAAAGGGTTCATACCACTTTAATTATTCCACATTTTATGTTAGAGCCTGAATTCAAAATGGATTAAATATTTGTTTTCTGTCACCCATCAACACAGAATACCCGATAATCACAAAGTTTAAAAAAAAACATGTTTTTAGAAATTGTAGTAAATGTATTGAAAATGAAATACAGAAATCTAATGTACATACAGTATATATATATATATGTATAGAGGGAGGGAGAGGGAGGGAGGCTTCTTGACACAATGGAATGGGAGTCAGGGGAGGAGTGAGGAGTGGTAGCCAGATACTGTTCATTCAACCTGGCCTCGCCTCCACAGCTGTGTGTGGTCAACCACGCCCAACTGGAGGGGAGCAGACGGCCACGCTTAACGAACCCTCCACGACCAAGCCAACCCTTGTCCAATGCCCCCACACATGTGGACCTCTGCAGGTATAGACACACACAAACACATACATTGGAAGGGGCAATCAATTAACAGCCAGCTCTGGCTCTGTGGGCAGAGGTGTTTGCTGAAGTCCCACTTGATGATAACTGATGTTTCATTCATTCCCGTCACTGGGTGGACATGAACTCTTCAAGGGAGAGTGCACCTTGGCCCAATAATTAAAGGGCACCACATTTACATTTTCATTTTCTCCAGCTTAATACCAGGTTCTTTATATGCAGGTTTTGAAAATGACTTTTACTTCTAATACTATCCCTGTGATGTCACAGAGAAGCATGTAGAACTTTCCTTCTGATCTGTTTAAACGCAGAACGTGTAAACGTGCCGTTTCCAGATACTGAATGTAAACAGTGGCTTGGTGCTGGAGATAATGAATATGAGGTTGAAAAGTGTCAGAATTTCCCTTTCAGTTATGCCCAGATGCTGACACATACCTTCGCTGTCCTTGCCTCCATTCCACCACTAAAACAACAGAACTGGTAAACGTGGAGAAACATAGCATCCCCAGGGCTGGGATATTTCTCAGAGCAATAGGAACATATGTTAACACTGGTTATCCTCACAAATCCATCCCTCCATTCCACACGATTAAAGATTTTACCGACACATTTGAGGGATATTCTCAAGATGAAGAAAAACTGTTCCAAACACACATTTATGTTTCAATGTCTAAGACACTTAAATGGACATTAAGGACGTGTCAGAATGTGGATCTTATAACGCTGTCACCCCACACCTAAACTCATGTCATTTCCCTTTATAACGCTGTCACCCCACACCTAAACTCATGTCATTTCCATTTATAACGCTGTCACCCCACACCTAAACGCATGTCATTTCCCTTTATAACGCTGTCACCCCACACCTAAACTCATGTCATTTCCATTTATAACGCTGTCACCCCACACCTAAACTCATGTCATTTATCTTTATAACGCTGTCACCCCACACCTAAACTCATGTCATTTCCATTTATAACGCTGTCACCCCACACCTAAACTCATGTCATTTCCATTTATAACGCTGTCACCCCACACCTAAACTCATGTCATTTATCTTTATAACGCTGTCACCCCACACCTAAACCCATGTCATTTATCTTTATAACGCTGTTACCCCACACCTAAACTCATGTCATTTCCCTTTATAATGCTGTCACCCCACACCTAAACTCATGTCATTTATCTTTATAACGCTGTCACCCCACACCTAAACTCATGTCATTTCCCTTTATAACGCTGTCACCCCACACCTAAACTCATGTCATTTATCTTTATAACGCTGTCACCCCACACCTAAACTCATGTCATTTCCCTTTATAACGCTGTCACCCCACACCTAAACTCATGTCATTTCCATTTATAACGCTGTTACCCCACACCTAAACTCATGTCATTTCCCTTTATATAACGCTGTTACCCCACACCTAAACTCATGTCATTTCCCTTTATAACGCTGTCACACCACACCTTTTTATTTCCATATCACTTACATTAGTTTATTTTGGTGAACATACTTGCTTGGCAATCAGAAAGTTTATTTGAATGACCGTTTCCATGTAAGCAAACATAACGTTTCATGCAGGAAAAATGTAAATGGACAATGTTTCATAACAGAAGTCATAAGAATGACTCTGAAAAGAGTGACACTTTATCTAATGTCATTTTGACTGAATTTGTATAATCTTACTAACATTTCTATAACGGTCTATATAAATGTATGACTTCTGCAGTCAACCCAAGACTGTTTTTCAACAATGTCAAGATTGTAATAAACATTGTTCCGTATCCTAGCAACAACGTGATGAAACGCGTATCTTAGGCAACAGGATCACAAAAGAAGGGGCTGCCATTGGATAATTCATCCTTGGATACGTCATGTGGTGCACAGTCTTTTAAAAGTCTGCAATTACACCACAATGTCAATATTGTTCACATTTCTATGAGACTTTGCAAGAGTTTTGAGTATGGCATCATATCGCTTTAATCCATCTTCCAAAACGAAAAAAAAAATGATTCAAAATCTGAGATTGATGAATCGACCAGCTCTTTAGGGAAGCATTTTTTGGGGGGGAGGATGGAAGCAGTGTTCGATCCAAACGTCTGTTTCAAACATTTCTTTTGGGACAAACTATTTTCCTCCTGCGTGCCATTTCCGAAACAATACCTGGAATCGTAAATTAAGTCAATGACAGTCTCTTATTCTCTACAGTGAGTGATTCATCAGACAGACAGACACACAGACAGTCTCTTATTCTCTACAGTGAGGGATTCATCAGACAGACAGACAGACAGACACACAGACAGTCTCTTATTCTCTACAGTGAGTGATTCATCAGACACACAGACAGTCTGTTATTCTCTACAGTGAGTGATTCATCAGACAGACAGACAGTCTCTCATTCTCTACAGTGAATGATTCATCAGACAGACAGACAGTCTCTTATTCTCTACAGTGAGTGATTCATCAGACAGACAGACAGACAGACACACAGACAGTCTCTTATTCTCTACAGTGAGTGATTCATCTTCGACTACGGATCAGGAGCTATTTTTCTAGGCGAGGAACGGAAACAGAACAGAAACAGAGAAAATAACAAAATGTCTTTCCCAAACCTCCGCCAGATACTGGATCGGGATATTCAAGAAACCCGTGAAAACGATGAAACTGCTCTTTCGATCTGATACAAAAGACTTTTACAGACAGATCAACTGCCCAGCACTGCAGTGGGGTTATTAGCATTGTACCAAAGGTAGAACCTTGGTTAAATACCCATTCACTTTAAACAGTTTAACAAGGCTCTTCTCAAGTGGCACATCCAACACCCTTTGACCTCATCCATCCTTATGTAATGCCTGTTCGTGGATCAGATGGGTGATCTTTCACCTCATACCAACACTTTTTAATGCAGCTGAACTAGGAGCAGAGGACAAGGCTAACTGGATGCTCTCCCGGTGCCAAGGAAGGATGACTGTAGATGACTATCATCTTGAAGACACCGGACGAACAATGACATTTGTGAAAGCTGTCCCAGAAAACCACTGGGGAGCAGAATTTTCAACAGCTAACTAATCTGTGATAAGCGGGGTTCTGTCTAAGAGAACGATGAACTGCAGTGCATTTAAGCACAAACTATGTTTTAAAAATTGTATTTTACCTTTATTTAACTAGGCAAGTCAATTAAGAACAAATTCTTATTTACAATGACGGCCTACACTGACCAAACCCGGATGATGCTAGGCCAATTGTGTGCCGCCCTATGAGACTCCCAATCACAGCCAGATGTGATGCAGCCTGGATTCCAACCAGCTACTGCAGTGACACCTCTTGCACTGAGATGCAGCGTCTTAGACCACCGCGTCACTCGGCAGTGTCTCTGCGAATGAGGTTTAGATAAATGTGCGTGCAGCAAAGACAATACCTGTCATTCTCAAGTAGACAGTGTTGGATCCAGTGTTGGATGATATGATGGTCAAGGCTACAGATGAGTAATATAATGACACCGCTATACTACAGCCAGTGGGCGTTGAGGGACTGCTTCCTTTGAAAACAATGAAAGTTGCTATACTGCTCGCGTTGTGTCGTGTCCAAAGCAGCATCCATGCTCAGGAATCACTGAGGTTCAATTCTCGATGTCAATGGAAAAAATGAGTGGTGGAGCTGGAGTGTTAGGTTAAGCATCTGTCCAACTTTGCGCGCGCGCACACACACACACACACACACAATGCTAGGCGATGTTTCATTGTGTTTAAATGCCCCTCCTTAACCACCATTCAACAAGTGTGTCAGACCCATATTAGGCTCCATTATCCACACTTCTCTTCAAGGCCTAAATACATGATCGCAAATTTAATTCAAGACCTACATACATTATCCCTAGTTTATGTTCTAAATACAGGTGTTACATAAGCTGTCATTATCCCTACTTTAATTCAAGGCCTAAATACATTATCCCTACTGTAATTCAAGGCCTAAATACATTATCCCTACTTTAATTCAAGACCTAAATACATGATCCCTACTGTAATTCAAGGCCTAAATACATTATCCCTACTGTAATTCAAGGCCTAAATACATTATCCCTACTGTAATTCAAGGCCTACATACATTATCCCTGCTGTAATTGAAGGCCTAAATACATTATCCCTACTGTAATTCAAGGCCTAAATACATTATCCCTACTGTAATTTAAGGCCTAAATACATTATCCCTACTTTAATTCAAGGCCTACATACATTATCCCTACTTTAATTCAAGGCCTAAATACATTATCCCTACTTTAATTCAAGGCCTACATACATTATCCCTACTTTAATTCAAGGCCTAAATACATTATCCCTACTGTAATTCATGGCCTACATACATTATCCCTACTGTAATTCAAGGCCTAAATACATTATCCCTACTGTAATTCATGGCCTACATACATTATCCCTACTTTAATTCAAGGCCTAAATACATTATCCCTACTGTAATTCAAGGCCTACATACAGGTGTTCCAACTCATCTGAAAGCCCTCTACATCACCTGTCAGGGCAGGCATTCCACAGGCTTCAGCACCTTATTAGATCCAGAGCACCTTGAACACTTCTCTTTTCTCTCTGGAGTCCAGGGTTTGTTATTGTTCTGACAATGAGCAGCCAGTTAAGGTGGGAGGGGGGTGAGGGGGTTCCTCCAAAGGCTTAGATGACTTTTCTGCAGGAAGGGAGACGGGGGGGTAACATAGAGTCGTCTCTCTTAGCTCACCTCCTCCCTGAACAAGACCTTGATTTTATTCAAAATGGCAGCCAAAAGAATAGAGAATGTGAAAGCGCTAAGCAAGGGCATCTTTGGAGTTCCACAGTCTCAGCTCAAGGGTAACATGATCAGCATTGGTGTAGAATGACGCCAAATACATATTTTATTTATTGATAATAACACATTGTTTTAGGATTTGAGGACTCTCAAGCATGTCTTGTACAGAAATCTTAAATGAGCATGGGGGTAGACCCAGCACTGAATCACTTCTGTTATACTGTAACCTTGTAGGCCAAGCTATCACCAAGTCCTGTTTTCTTTTTTTCTCTTTTCTTATTTTTTTAACCTTTATTTAACTGGGCAAGACAGTTAAGAACAATTTCTTATTTACAATGACGGCCTACCAAAAGGCAAAAGGCCTCCTGTTTCATTGACGTTGACTCTGGAAACACTGATGAAGTTCTATGCCAAATTTGACATCAAAAATATAACACAGTGCTGTGATTTTCTCTATTTTTGCAAATATTCTTTACAATGAAAGTTATCCGATCATCAACCAAAACCTAATATTAGATAAAAGGGCCTGACATTCCCCTTTAGAATTCTCTAGAATTCTCAAAGAAGGCAAAAGTCATCCAGGTCCCGAGGCAACAAAACCCACACACATTTCAGGGATCTTTTATTTCAGCTCATTAAAAAAAACAGGACCAACACTTCACATGTTGCGTTTATAGACAATGATCCAAAACACACAAGCAAGTCTCCACTCTAGAAATAAAAAGTTCCTTGAGTATCCTTTAAGGGTTCTTCAAAACTGTCGGGGAACACCTATACGTTCTTCAAAGAACTCATTTTAAGGGATCCTCGAAGAACCTTTTGAAGAACCCTTTGGGGTTAGTTTTTGAACCACCTCCCCTCCCCCTACTACTATTAATAATATTATTAATAATAATAATAATAATAATAATAATAATAATAATAATATGCATAACAATAAGATTATCTTTTAGTTCTGTGTTTATTATGATTTTAGTGGCAAAGCAGAATTTAAAAAAATGAAATATGAGGTAAACTCCCAGCAGAGCCCCAAAATCCAATGGGTATATCCTCTGGTGTTGTGATGTTAATGTGTTGATGTTCTCCGTATCCATAGTCAGAATGATTTTGCAATGCATGGTGATCTTACACATTTCCTGATTATATTCATCAGAGGTGTAGGGAGGTTGATTGACGTCCATTGAACTGTGTCAATTTTCTGTTTTTGGAAAGATTTGCACAAATATGAAAAGATAGATGGTATCATTATTAAACAATATCAATTTAGATCACACAAGGGACAAACCTTAACTGGAAAAACATAAAGATCTCAATTTAAGGTAAGTGCCTGCACCTGCTGTCCTTTCAAATTCAAATGTTTCAGTTGAGCAGTTAGGTTCCTGCAAGAACCCCCCACCAACTAAGGAGGTTCCTCGGTGAACCCCACCTCCTATGGAACCCTAAGGTTCTTCAAAGAACTTTGAGGATCTTAGAAGAACCCTTGTTGAGCCCCTAATTTTTTTGTGTGTGCGTGTTAGAATAGCTGAAAAGCAACACATTTAAAGTTTCGGCCTAATCAAAGTCCAGATGTAAACTCGGTTAGAGATGTGTCAGGACCTGAAACAAGCAGCTCCATAACCCACAGATGTCGTTGAGTTAAATCAGTTCTGCATGGGAGAGTGGGCCAAAATTCCTCCACAGCAACATGAGAGACTGCAGGAACAACTACAGGAAGCGTTTGGTTGGAGTCATTTCAGCTGAAGGAGGCATGACCAGTTATTGAGTGTAAAGGGGAAATTACTTTTCCACACAGGGACATTGGGTGCTGCATTACTTTGTTTATTGAACAATTATAAACCATTTTTATGGGGTGGATCAGCTTTAGTATTGCTGATAGATTGGAGCTTTCATCAATGTAATTGTCTGCATCACTTCCATTCCCCATTAATATATTTTTTTTGCACACACACACACACACACACACACACACCCTTTCATTTAAAAAATATTTTTCCTTATTTACTTTCTAACCCTACCACCCCCAATTGGAGTACACAACACTTAGGCTTGACTGAGCTGACACCCTTTCGCAGGTGAACGGTGTTTCCTCCGACACAATGGTGCGGCTGGCTTCCGGGTTTAAGGAGCGAGGTTAGGCGGGTCATGTTTCGGAGAACGCATGACTCCGCCTTTGCCTCTCCCAAGCCCGTTGATGAGAAAAGATCGGAAAGTGGGGTGAAAAAGCGGGGTAAAATCCCAAAATGTTTACAAAACAAGAACAAAAAAACAGATTGTCCAATCCGTCTCCCCTACCACCAGACCTGGGATCAAAAACTATTTCTAATATCTCAATTACTTTCACATATTTAAAAAAGACACGTAGTTGAATATGTTGATGTTTTGGAAGTACACTTGGAAACTATTAGAAAAACTAAATTACACCGACTCAAATACAATCCCGTGCATTTAACCCGGCTATTTGAAAATAGTATTTGAACATACTGTCAAATACAATTTGGCAGACTATTTGGTTTTTACAAATAAACATTAAAATAAAAGTATATTAAATACCAAATACACATGGTCTGCCCACCACCTATATGGTACATTCAGAAAAAAGACAAGGGAGGGGGGGGGGGGGGGGTGAGGATATCGTCATGGCGATGAGGATGGATGACCTCTACTTTCCCCGTTAACCACATCTCTTCCCCGGTGACCACATCTCTAACCCCTTCTCTGCACCCAGGTCTGACCCCATTACACATCCATACTGAATACAGGATATGGAAATGGATTACGGAACGAGTCAACCAGGAGTCACAATTCTGACAGCGTAACCCAGGCTTTAGGTTTCATGTCCATGGAGGGAGAGTTGGTTTTATATGTTGATGAATGGCAACATTGCGCCAGCTAGAACAGAACCCCTAAGGGTCCATATGCAGTTGAAGTCGGAAGTTTACATACACTTAGGTTGGAGCAGCTGTCATGCCGCTCAGGAAGGAGACGCATTCTGTCTCCTAGAGATGAACGTACTTTGGTGCGAAAAGTGCAAATCAATCCCAGAACAATAGCAAAGGACCTTGTGAAGATGCTGGAGGAAACAGGTACAAAAGTATCTATATCCACAGTAAAACAAGTCCTATATCAACCTAACCTGAAAGGCCGCTCAGCAAGGAAGAAGCCACTGCTCCAAAACCACCATTAAAAAAGCCAAACTGCACATGGGGACAAAGATCGTACTTTTTGGAGAAATGTCCTCTAGTCTGATGAAACAAAAATAGAACTGTTTGGCCATAATGACCATCATTATGTTTGAAGAAAAAAGGGGAATGCTTGCAAGCTGAAGAACACCATCCCAACCGTGAAGCACGGGGATGGCAGCATCATGTTGTGGGGGTGCTTTGCTGCAGGAGGGACTGGTGCACTTCACAAAATAGATGGCATCACGAGGGAGTGATATATGTGGATATATTGAAGCAACATCTCAAGACATCAGTCAGGAAGTTAAAGCTTGGTCGCAAATGGGTCTTCCAAATGGACAATGATCCCAAGCATACTTCCAAAGTTGTGGCAAAATGGCTTAAAGACAACAAAGTCAATGTATTGGAGTGGCCATCACAAAGCCCTGACCTCAATCCTATAGAAAATGGGTGGGCAGAACTGAAAAAGCGTGTGCGAGCAAGGTGGCCTAAAAACCTGACTCAGTTACACCAGCGCTGTCAGGAGGAATGGGCCAAAATTCACCCAACTTATTGTGGGAAGCTTGTGGAAGGCTACCAGAAACGTTTGACCCAAGTTAAACAAATTAAAGGCAATGCTATCAAATACTAATTGAGTGTATGTAAACTTCTGACCCACTAGGAATGTGATGAAAGAAATAAAAGCTGAAATAAATCATTCTCTCTACTATTATTCTGACATTTCACATTCTTAAAATAAAGTGGTGATCTTAACTGACCTAAGACAGGGAAAAAACTAAATTACACCGACTCAAATACAATCCCGTGCATTTAACCCGGCTATTTGAAAATAGTATTTGAACATACTGTCAAATACAATTTGGCAGACTATTTGGTTTTTACAAATAAACATTAAAATAAAAGTATATTAAATACCAAATACACATGGTCTGCCCACCACCTATATGGTACATTCAGAAAAAAGACAAGGGAGGGGGGGGGGGGGGGGGGGGGGGGGTGAGGATATCGTCATGGCGATGAGGATGGATGACCTCTACTTTCCCCGTTAACCACATCTCTTCCCCGGTGACCACATCTCTAACCCCTTCTCTGCACCCAGGTCTGACCCCATTACACATCCATACTGAATACAGGATATGGAAATGGATTACGGAACGAGTCAACCAGGAGTCACAATTCTGACAGCGTAACCCAGGCTTTAGGTTTCATGTCCATGGAGGGAGAGTTGGTTTTATATGTTGATGAATGGCAACATTGCGCCAGCTAGAACAGAACCCCTAAGGGTCCATATGCAGTTGAAGTCGGAAGTTTACATACACTTAGGTTGGAGCAGCTGTCATGCCGCTCAGGAAGGAGACGCATTCTGTCTCCTAGAGATGAACGTACTTTGGTGCGAAAAGTGCAAATCAATCCCAGAACAATAGCAAAGGACCTTGTGAAGATGCTGGAGGAAACAGGTACAAAAGTATCTATATCCACAGTAAAACAAGTCCTATATCAACCTAACCTGAAAGGCCGCTCAGCAAGGAAGAAGCCACTGCTCCAAAACCACCATTAAAAAAGCCAAACTGCACATGGGGACAAAGATCGTACTTTTTGGAGAAATGTCCTCTAGTCTGATGAAACAAAAATAGAACTGTTTGGCCATAATGACCATCATTATGTTTGAAGAAAAAAGGGGAATGCTTGCAAGCTGAAGAACACCATCCCAACCGTGAAGCACGGGGATGGCAGCATCATGTTGTGGGGGTGCTTTGCTGCAGGAGGGACTGGTGCACTTCACAAAATAGATGGCATCACGAGGGAGTGATATATGTGGATATATTGAAGCAACATCTCAAGACATCAGTCAGGAAGTTAAAGCTTGGTCGCAAATGGGTCTTCCAAATGGACAATGATCCCAAGCATACTTCCAAAGTTGTGGCAAAATGGCTTAAAGACAACAAAGTCAATGTATTGGAGTGGCCATCACAAAGCCCTGACCTCAATCCTATAGAAAATGGGTGGGCAGAACTGAAAAAGCGTGTGCGAGCAAGGTGGCCTAAAAACCTGACTCAGTTACACCAGCGCTGTCAGGAGGAATGGGCCAAAATTCACCCAACTTATTGTGGGAAGCTTGTGGAAGGCTACCAGAAACGTTTGACCCAAGTTAAACAAATTAAAGGCAATGCTATCAAATACTAATTGAGTGTATGTAAACTTCTGACCCACTAGGAATGTGATGAAAGAAATAAAAGCTGAAATAAATCATTCTCTCTACTATTATTCTGACATTTCACATTCTTAAAATAAAGTGGTGATCTTAACTGACCTAAGACAGGGAATCTTTACTTGGATTAAATGTCAGGAATTGTGAAAAACTGAGTTTAAATATATTTGGCTAAGGTGTATGTAAACTTCCGACTTCAACTGTATATGTGAGAGTAGGATGGATAGATAAGACATCTCTTGCCAAACGGTGACTGAAGCTGTAACTCTAGTCTTGACTGTGCACATTGTGTTCCCTGGAGTAAAATAAGTACATACATAGCACTCAGAGAGACACTGGTATCAGTCCTCCAAGACCAGTACTGTCCAGCTCTCGGTTGCCAGGTCTGTGATTTTTCCCGAATTGAGTTTGTTTTCACAGGGGCCCTGTGGTTGTCCCTGAGCCCAACGTTGGCTTGCCGCTCTCTTTCACTGATTAAAACACCACGACCGTAGCTGCTGTTGTTTGACATGGAACACATATGGGCCCATTTAGCAACGAGCACGTCCCCCCTCATAAAAAGGCACAATCTGGCAAACAAACACCATTGCAGATGTTAACTGGTGCTATGGCTACTTTAACTCCCAACCAGCTCTGTTCTCCTGTTAAAAATAAAATAAAAATTAAAAAAGAGTCCAGAGTCTGTTCCCACCTGCGGAAGGTGTTTCTATAACATATGGAACATTGGAAAAAGTGCTACCAGGTCAAAGGCCATTGAGGCAGAAACGCGTAACGGTACTTCAACAACAGTGGGGACCATGTGCAGTGCAGACCATGTGCGGTGCAACCAAAGTTGGCATGTTGAAATCAAAGTTTAAATTTAGTAACAGTAATCTAAACAGTCATGGAGAAAGCAATCTACCAAATATTTACGCTACAAGCCAAAATAGTGTTTCGTGTCAATTGCTTGGGAATCACCCTGGAATGTTTTTCACCATTATGACATAAAACGCAGCCTGTGTGAAGTGATTAGGGTCAAGCATGACAACGGCACAGAGAACCAATCCTTAATCAGATTAGAGCTGTCGACAGAGAAGTTTGTGAAATACTATGAGACTCTCCACATCTCTGCAGACCATAATCATC
Source organism: Oncorhynchus mykiss (assembly GCF_057628025.1). Taxonomy (NCBI): domain Eukaryota; kingdom Metazoa; phylum Chordata; class Actinopteri; order Salmoniformes; family Salmonidae; genus Oncorhynchus; species Oncorhynchus mykiss. The sequence goes on from NC_143032.1 coordinate 8,060,616, forward strand.
ATTTATCTCAGGACTAGGGGTTTTACAGTCTTAACCCCTGGTGTCCTGGCTAAATTCCCAATGGGGCCTGTCATGCCAAATAATGTCCCCAGCTAAAGTGCCCTCCCCCCCTGCATCACAATTGGATTCGATAAACTATTAGCGTCCGTTGCTATACAACACTAATAGACAGACAACACTAATAGACAAACAATGTAACGGCTTTCTTCTGTGGACAAAGGAGAGGACCAAAGCGCAGCGTGGTTAGTGTTCATGTTTAATAAAGACGATAAACGTGAACACTACAAAATAACAAATGTGAAAAAACGAAACCGTTCTGTCTGGTGCAGACACACAAAGACAGAAGACAACCACCCACAAAACCCAACACAAAACAGGCTCCCTAAATATGGTTCCCAATCAGAGACAATGACTAACACCTGCCTCTGATTGAGAACCATATCAGGCCAAACATAGAAACGGGAAAACTAAACACAACATAGAATACCAATCAGCTCACGTCCTGACCAACACTAAAACAAAGAAAACACAAAATAACTATGGTCAGAACGTGACAAACAACAACACTAATAGACAAACAACAACACTAATAGACAAACAACACTAATAGACAAATAACAACACTAATAGACACACAACAACACTAATAGACACACAACAACACTAAGTCAATCACACATTTGAAAGACTACAGTATATGTAATAATTGTATATATAATTGCATTGTTTACCTCAGTCAACAGCTGTGTCTCCCGTCAGTACAGCAGGCGTTAGGGTGAGTACTCAGTGGAGGCCTGGATGCTGCTGTTGTGTGCAAAGAGAATTACCTGAAGGTTGTCCTCCCACCTTTCTTAGTACCCTTCAAGGGACTTGACCATGGCAGTCTTGAGGGTCTGGTTGGTCCATTCACCCAAACCTGGAGGGGCTAGGAAAGGGATATATATTAACAATGGAAGATATGGAAATATGTCTTAATATGTAACAAGAAAAACTAAAACAAACCATTGGTGACAGATGTCATGACGTTGGCCTGGGTGTAGGTTCATGACAGTCATAAATACCTCTCCCCCTTTTTCCTCGCTCTACCCTACTGATGTGACATTTGAAAATCCTTTGGTTAACAGAGATTCTGGGAACATCAGAAGGTGGGGGGAAATGAACTATAGTCTGGTAATCCGACCAGTTGAACATATGCGGTGGTACTTAATGAATATGATGTCAGTTCGGTTGTCATCTGAGACATTCTCATCAATGATAGGATGACATAAACTCTACAGTGGAAAGTCTACACATTATAGTTATCAGATTCACATGGAATTGTTATTAAATTTAAATGTTTGAATATACAATTATTGGTGAAAAGATTAAATGTAATTTTAACTTCCAAATGAGAGATTTGGGTTTTCATAAGGTTAGGGCTCTGCTCAATCAGTGGCACGCCCCTATGAAGAGACATGGTTTATAAAACTTCTCAAACATACCCTTCTCGCTTCACTATATAAAGCCTTGACGAAAATGTAACCTCCTGTTCCGAGGATATGAGGACGACGGTCCATACGTTAAAAGAACTAAGCCAACCTCAGCGTGAGCTTTGGTTGCGAATGGTATGAACGTTGAACTCTTATTCACTACAGAAGTGATACCTCCTAGCCGTTGAGTTAGCAACAGCAGCTGCAAACGTGGGCTAGGAAAGAACAGACAGAGTATCCCGTCTACCACACAACGACGTTACTACAATGTAGCCAATTTACCACCAGAGACATTCTTCAAAGGACATAGGACTCGGTTTGGCAACGCGGCCTTCCATATACCACCAACCTACCGAAGCGTAGGTCAGAGTAAATATTTATTGCATTTTCCTTTTCCAAATGGGCGGTAATTTAGAATGCATAAGATACTGTATTTACGATAGAGACATCGCTTCTCCCTTTGTTCCTCAGTCTTCCCGCTCTTTCACTCAAACCCAGCCCCTTTTCTTTTGTGTATCCAGCTGTCATATCTGTTCCGCCCGCTAGGGACGTTTTCCTTTATGACGTAATTTGTAATCAAGGTATGATTCATTCTGTGTATATGTAATTCTGTGTGACTAGTTATGTATTTAGTAAATAAATAATTAAACCCAATTTTGTATTGCTGATTCAATTTATTTAGCCAGGGTTCGTGAAGATAACCAAGAATTTACAACTTTTGGCCTCCCGGGTGGCGCAGTGGTTAAGGGCGCTGTACTGCAGCGCCAGCTGTGCCATCAGAGTCCCTGGGTTCGCGCCCAGGCTCTGTCGTAACCGGCTGCGACCGGGAGGTCCGTGGGGCGACGCACAATTGGCCTAGCGTCGCCCGGGTTAGGGAGGGCTTGGTCGCGCACCAGCGACTCCTGTGGCGGGCTGGGCGCAGTGTACGCTAACCAAGGTGGCCAGGTGCACGGTGTTTCCTCCGGCGCATTGGTGCGGCTGGCTTCCGGGTTGGATGTGCGCTGTGTTAAGAAGCAGTGCGGCTTGGTTGTGTATCGGAGGACGCATGACTTTCAACCTTCGTCTCTCCCAAGCCCGTACGGGAGTTGTAGCGATGAGACAAGATAGTAGCTACTACAACAATTGGATACCACGAAAAAGGGGGGTAAAATTCAAATAAATAAAGAATTTACAACTTTCAGATGAGACGGTGACGATTAATATTGACTGCTATTGATGTGAAAGGTCTTTAAGAGTTTATTCAGAAGATAACTGCTCTATAAATATTATTTTGTGGTGCCCCGACTTTCTAGTTAGTAACATTTACATGATTAGCTCAATCAGGTAATATTAATTACAGAGAAATTATTTTATTGAATAGCATATCACTTAATTCGGCATAGCCAAAGACACAACACAGAATATAACCTATAACATTCGTACCATTGTTCCAGAGTTCACAACCTCAGTCACTCAAGATGACCTCAGGAGAACTGTGGGTGTTGAAGATGGAGGTAGCCTCGCCAGTCTTGTTCTTTATGGGTATCATATAAAACAACAATCAAGCGGCCTCCCGAGTGGCACAGCGGTCTAAGGCACTGCAGCACCATAGGCCCAGGTTTGATCCCAGGCTGTATCACAACCGTCCGTGACCAGGGAGTCCCACAGCGCCGCACAATTGGCCCAGCGTCGTCCGGATAAGGGGAGGGTTTGGCCGGGGGGGCTTTACTTGGCTCATCGAGCGCTAGGGATTCCTTGTGGCGGGCCGGGCGACTGCAGGCTGACTTTGGTCGTCAGCTGAACGGTGTTTGATCAGACACATTGGTGCAGCTGACACCCGGGTTAAGCGGGTGGTGTTATGGAGCGAGGTTTGGCGGGTCAAGTTTCTGAGGGCGCATGACACGCCTGTCGCGAGCCCGTTGGGGAGTTGCAGCGATGAGACAAGATAGAAATTGAGGAGAAAAAGGGTGTAAAATACAACATGGTTCGGCAGGGTAGCCTAGTGGTTAGAGCGTTGGACTAGTAACCGGAAGGTTACAAGTTCAAATCCCCGAGCTGACAAGGTACAAATCTGTCGTTCTGCCCCTGAACAGGCAGTTAACCCACTGTTCCTAGGCCGTCATTGAAAATAAGAATTTGTTCTTAACTGACTTGCCTAGTAAAATAAAAAAAATACATTTTTAAAAATAATTATCCAAGCACCCTTTTTAAAAAGGGTTACAGAAGGGAATTTAGAGTTAAGCAAATTCTCTTCCTTTACTGACGTTAAATGGGTATTGCCTCCACCTTCTTGGTAAAGTCGCTGCCAGACACCAGCTGTTGCCATTCCTGGATTTCGTAAAGGGTCTGATGAGGTCCACCCCTAACATTTTATAAGGTATCTGTGTCATACAATATGCAGATTTTTTTAATATTGAACTCTGCTGTGGTCAAATAAAGCAAAACAAAACAACTTATCACACTTACTGATCATGGTGAAACAACTTTGACAGCCATTAACTCCGATGTCACAGCCGTCACTCTCTCAAACTTCTGGCCAGCTGTCCACATCCTTGACAATCCCACGCCACATGAAGGGTAGGTTAATTTTGGCAATCATGCGCTTCACCTCCGAAATGGACAGTATGCATCTCGGTCAGCACGGCCTCCTTCTCCTCCTTAATGAAAATCACCCTCCTGTGTGGCTGGCCATCCTTCCCCGATAGGTACATGTGGAAGAGAAGGGTTGTTGAAATGCTCAAGTCTAAAGGAAATTTGCACTGCTGTCTTTCTCCGTTTCTCTCACTCTGTCTTCCATTATCTTCCCACCACTCTCTCCCGCTCTCACTTTCAAAATTTCTTTCAAATGTTCTTCCTCTCTCTCTTTGTCTGTCTAGCGAAGATACCTAGTTAAGAGCAGTTGGAGTTACGATAATTGCTTACACATATCCCATTTGATTGATCAGGGTTAACTAATAGCTAGATACCTCAATATGACAGACAGAACTACATGTATTGCAGGGGTCAATGAATCTACAGTAAGCTGCCTGGTGTGGTTCCCTTTAGGGGTCAATGGATCTACAGTAAGCTGCCTGGTGTGGCTCCCATCAGGGGTCAGTGGATCTAAGCTACCGGGTGAGGCTCCCTTCAGAGGTCAATGGAGCTAAGCTGCCTGGTGTGGCTCCCTTCAGGGGTCAATGGATCTAAGCTGCCTGGTGTGGCTCCCATCAGGGGTCAATGGATCTACAGTAAGCTGCCTGGTGTGGTTCCCTTTAGGGGTCAATGGATCTACAGTAAGCTGCCTGGTGTGGTTCCCTTCAGGGGTCAATGGAGCTAAGCTACCGGGTGTGGCTCCCTTCAGGGGTCAATGGAGCTAAGCTGCCTGGTGTGGTTCCCTTCAGGGGTCAATGGAGCTAAGCTACTGGGTGTGGCTCCCTTCAGGGGTCAATGGAGCTAAGCTGCCTGGTGTGGCTCCCTTCAGGGGTCAATGGAGCTAAGCTGCCTGGTGTGGCTCCCTTCAGGGGTCAATGGAGCTAAGCTGCCTGGTGTGGCTCCCTTCAGCGGTCAATGGATCTAAGCTGCCTGGTGTGGCTCCCTTCAGGGGTCAATGGGTCTACAGTAAGCTGCCTGGTGTGGCTCCCTTCAGGGGTCAGTGGATCTAAGCTACCTGGTCTGGCGCCCCCTCCCCCCTATGGGACCATGAACACACACTCCTCATATTACACATCACTCTCATCCTGGTCACAGCAGGGAGGGACACACGTACGTAAACCTGACCCCAGGCAAGGTGGCAGAGGGAGCTAGACCTTCATACAGATGTTTGACAGAGGGATAAGGAATGTAATTGATAAACAGCCACGGAACAGAGAAAACACACTATTCAAAAGCAGTAACAGTAGCTAAATAGTGTGTCTAGACAGTCGTACAGGTCCATTTAGATCCATAGGGAAATCAACCAACCCTCATCAATGACAATAAATGTATAATATACCCGAGGACGACGTCTGGCTTGAGTTACTTGGAACAAAGGGAAAGAGCTGACATCTGGATGGCTTCTTTTGGCCATGGCGGATTCCAAATCACCTCTATAACCTTCAAAATCCTACTTCTTTGCTATTAATAAATAATTGAAACCATATCACTGAGACGTTGGTACAAGTGTGTCCATCTGCTTTTCTTATTATCCTAGTGGTCTTAAAATGACACATCAGCGAGTGACTATTGAAACGTGGACAACGTGGGCTAGCTAGACTGCCTGCTAGTCTCCTTGTGTCTTGCTACTCCACCTTTGGGAGTTAACATGAAACGCAGGGCCAGCTGAAAAAACGAATGTAAGTTCACTGTAATACTGATAGAGCAACATAGGTGGTCTTTCCATTTTTCCCAGTGTGGAAAACAATTACTGAACAGGTTGCAGAAGAACCTATGCACGTAGAACCTCTATATAGGGGCCTCCCGAGTGGCGGGGTGGTCTAAGGCACTGCAACGCTGTGCTATCTTTGCCACTAGAGATTCTGGGTTCGAGTCCAGGCTCTGTCACAGTCGGCCGCGACCAGGAGACCCATGGGGCGGGGCACAATTGGCCCAGTGTCATCCGGGTTAGGGGAGGGCTTGGCCGGCAGGGATGTCCTTGTCCCATCGTGCACTAGCGACTCCTGACATGGTCGCCAGGTGCATGGTGTTTCCTCTGACACATTGGTGCGGCTGGCTTCCGGGTTAAGTGGGCATTGTGTCAAGAAGCAGTGCAGCTTGGTTGGGTTGTGTTTCGGAGGACGCACGGCTCTCGACCTTCACCTCTCCCGAGTCCGTACGGGAGATGCAGCAATGAGACAAGACTGTAACTACCAATTGGATACCATGAAATTAGGGTAAATATATATATATATATATATAAATAAAGAACCTCTCCACGTAGATCTAATCTTCAGGTGGATGGGAATCTAAAATACATTTTAAAAACGTCTTCAGTCTCTGGGGTTCTCTCTTTTTTCCCCTCTGTAATACTACTAGACACTTAACAATTGTATGAAGTTGTCTTCAGCCCAGATAGGGTTCACAATCTCCAAACCTCATAACTATACGATACCAAGAAGCCATTTCAGGCTATCAAGTTAGAGTAGCTAGCTTGTCTAACCATCTCAGCTGGCATGCCTGCTGGCAAGGTTGGTAGCTAAATGTACTGAATAATACATTCTTTTCAATCTTCTAATCAGATTTCAGCAGAGAAGCATATTTAATTTATTTAAAAAATAAGAACCACCAGTCAGGAGGATATACAAACAGCTCAAGAGGTATGCTTAGATATGCAGAAGAAAAAAAATATATTTTTTTGGACATAGAATTAAGTATAATGATTAAGGCTCTAGATTGCAGGAAAAAAAATGTTTTAGGTGTTTGAAAAATGCACAGACTGGGGGCATACCCCCTCTCCAGACCACCCACCAAGAAAAACTCACACATTTTGTGCCACCTCAGATTTTTGGGGTACATGATGCCCCTGCACACACAAACACCATTAAGACCTGTCTCTGAGGCTAGGATAACAGAAACGGCTCTCTTTCTGTCAGAACTGGGAGAGGAAAGTGTGCCAACAGGGAGAGAAGACTGTTAGATTATATTGGCAGAGAACAGGCAGAATATCTCTAGTCCAAACTCTGTTGAAAACAATTTAAGGCTTGGAGGATATGAGCCTTGTCTTGTGCCATATCAGTTGACCTACATTTTACTCATGTTATCTCTAAAATCATTGAAAACATTTCAGCTTATCTGGCATAACGGACCCAATATAATATTCAAAACTGAAAACCCCGTCCATAAGGCATTCGAGGCAGGCAAAAGATAGTGCCAAAAGAATGTCAACTTTTAAATAGGATTCGAAACCAGGACGCGTATCCACAAAGCATCTCAGTAAATGTCCTACTCCCAGCTCAGAGTAGGTTTTAGGATGAGGTTAAAGACACTGCTCAGACAAACTCTGAGCCAGAAGTAATATCAACCCATAAAAAGTTTCTCAGCTGGATATCCCAACAGTTTAAAGGTACCACAAAGGAACGACTGATGACACTCATTGACATGCAAATGATGGTGAATAATCACGATGAGGCATCGCCAGCTCTGAACTCCATCGTACATTTAAACAATAAGGCCCGTGGGGGTGTGGTATATGGCCAATATATCACAACCCCCCGAGGTGCATTATTGCTATTATATAAACGGGTTACCAACGTAATTAGAGAGGTAAAAATATATGTTTTGTCATACCCATGGTATACGATCTGATATACCACGGCTTTCAGCCAAATCAGCATTCAGGGCTCGAACCACCCAGTTTATAATATACTGTATACTTTATAATATAATATACATGCTTCAGACAACGACAGTGAATGTAACTGTACATGTTGAAACATTGTAATGGTAGGATCTTGTAATGGTAGGATGTTGTAATGGTAGGATGTTTAATATTATTTTCACTTGACACGATCACTTTGCCTACTCTTAATTACTGCCAAATATATTGGCATGCATAACCTTAAAATATATATATAATAATCTAATTATGATGGTTGTTAAAAGTGACATTTTGACAGAATTACCGTTATATCAATACACTCGTCGTTACTACAATTTAACAACTCTAAATCGCTTTGCCACAGTAGGCGTCAAGTCTCTAGCCTGCAATGTTCCGCTGTTATGTTTCGAAAGGTCTATCATTTTCATCGAACACAATCAAAGTTAACATAAGCACTACTGTAGATGCCTTCAAATTCATAGAAAAAAAAAAATTAGACTTTTTTTTTTTAACAATGTATTTGTTGCGTTCCAAATGGATAACTTGAAATAACATTATATAGGTTAGTGTCGCTCATGGGGTTATCCTAAATAACCGTCGACTTGCTGAGAGTCTTATGACCAAAGAGGCTTCGTGAATAGCTTTAATTTTGCACCCATGAAAGTAGGAGTCAAGCACTTCTGTTCTCAGCACTTATGACCAATTTTCTACTCCGAGACGCTTTGTGGATACGGGCTCAGGTCTGACGGAAGGTGAGGTGAGGCATTATGTTCTGGTGCTGAGGGGAAGGTAACTTCAGCTCACCAGTTTTGTACCAGGGCACATTTATAAAAAATGACTCCATTCCTGAACATAAACAGTTGTTTAACATAGAGATGTGTCACACCCTGACCATAGAGAGCCCTTAGTTCTCTATGGTGTAGTAGGTCAGGCAGTGACTAGGGGGTGATCTAGTATAGATATTTCTATGTGGGTGCTGATATGGTTCCCAATTAGAGGCAGCTGTTTATCGTTGCCTCTGATTGGGGATCATATTTAGGTAGGTTGTTTCCCCACCTGCAGTTGTGGGATATTATTTTGTGTTTTGGGCATGTGCACCACGTAGTCATGATTGGTTGATTGATTGGTTGATTGGTTGGTTGATTGGTTGGTTGATTGATTGGTTGATTGATTGGTTGATTGATTGGTTGATTGATTGGTTGATTTATTGGTTGATTGATTGGTTGATTGATTGGTTGATTGATTGGTTGATTGATTGGTTGGTTGATTGATTAGTTGATTGATTAGTTGATTGGTTGATTGATTGGTTGAATGGTTGGTTGATTGATTGGTTGATTGATTGGTTGATTGATTGGTTGATTGATTGGTTGATTGGTTGATTGATTGGTTGATTGATTGGTTGATTGATTAGTTGATTGGTTGAGTGAGTGAGTGATTTATTTGACTAAGTTTCACTTTATAATAAATATGTGTAACTCAACATCCGCTGTGCCTTGGTCCAGCTCTCCACACGTACATGACAAGATGAATGTCGACGGGTAAGTCCAACGGTGTAATTCCTTCACAAGTATTTTAAACTAATGTTCTGTGGTGGAGGAATGTCTGCAATGTGTCCCACAGCCCACCACCAGCCTAATTAGGACATGTTTTCAATTGCTCTCAGATGAACACAGCCCACCACCAGCCTAATTGGGACATGTTTTCAATTGCTCTCAGATGAACAAGATAGGAAAATTAACTTCAAATCTGACAAATTGAGACAGATTTCAATGATGATTAAATGCATTTTTGTTGTGGTTGCAAACAAATCTCACACCATTTTCCATACATGATCTGAATGGTGTAAACCAGTGGTTTCCAAACTTTTTATAATAGTCCCGTACCCCTTCAAACATTCAACCTCCAGCTGTGTACCCCCCTCTGGCACCGGGGTCAGCTGTACCCCCCTCTGGCACCGGGGTCAGCTGTACCCCCCTCTGGCACCGGGGTCAGCTGTACCCCCCTCTGGCACCGGGGTCAGCTGTACCCCCCTCTGGCACCGGGGTCAGCTGTACCCCCCTCTGGCACCGGGGTCAGCTGTACCCCCCTCTGGCACCGGGGTCAGCTGTACCCCCCTCTGGCACCGGGGTCAGCTGTACCCCCCTCTGGCACCGGGGTCAGCTGTACCCCCCTCTGGCACCGGGGTCAGCTGTACCCCCCTCTGGCACCGGGGTCAGCTGTACCCCCCTCTGGCACCGGGGTCAGCTGTACCCCCCTCTGGCACCGGGGTCAGCTGTACCCCCCTCTGGCACCGGGGTCATCTGTACCCCCCTCTGGCACCGGGGTCAGCTGTACCCCCCTCTGGCACCGGGGTCAGCTGTACCCCCATCTAGCACCGGGGTCAGCTGTACCCCATCTAGCACCGGGGTCAGCTGTACCCCATCTAGCACCGGGGTCAGCTGTACCCCATCTAGCACCGGGGTCAGCTGTACCCCATCTAGCACCAGGGTCAGCTGTACCCCATCTAGCACCAGGGTCAGCTGTACCCCATCTAGCACCAGGGTCAGCTGTACCCCATCTAGCACCAGGGTCAGCACACTCTTAAATGTTGTTTTTTGCCGTTATTGTAAGCCTGCCACACACACACTACATGATACACTACATGATACACTACATGATACATTTATTAAACTTAAGAATGAGTGAGTTGTTGTCACAACCCGGATCGTGGGAAGTGACAAAGAGCTTTTATAGGACCAGGGCACAAATAATAATCAATCATTTTGCTCTTTATTTAACCATCTTACATATAAAACCTTATTTGTTCATAGAAAATTGTGAATAACTCACCACAGGTTAATGAGAAGGGTGTGCTTGAAAGGATGCTCACAATGTTGTATTGGAGAGTCTCAGTCTTAAATAATTTTCCACACAGTCTGTGCCTGTATTTAGTTTTCATGCTAGTGAGGGCTGAGAATCCACGCTCACATACAGTATACCAGGAGCTGTGCCAGGCCACCACATCTGTTGACTCATCCAGCTGTAACGCAGAGAATTCACTGGCTTGTATGTGAAGCATTAATTGTTATGGAACATCTTCTGCCATGTCACTGATGCGTTGTGAAACAGTGTTGTTTGATGAAGACATTGTCTGTATAGTTTTTTCGGGTCTTTTCCCCCCAGCATTGTCCCAGCCATACCGGCGGCAGTAGGAAGAATGAAGTCCTCCTTAATAGTATGGGGCTTGCCTGTCCTGGCCACTCGGTAGCTCACCATATAAGACGCTTCCAGCCCCTTATTATTGATGGTATCTGTTGCTTTTATACATGTCTTACTACTCAAAAGTAATCTTAATTCTCACTCAAAACACCCGTGGCTTATCTTTCAAATTGGCATGTTTTGTTTGTAAATGCCTGCGCAAGAGTGAACGTTTCATTACGTTGTGAGATAACACACTGTGGCTGAGGAAAGGCCCTACTCCCAATATAAGTGAACCCCAAATCAATGTCGTTCTCATCATATTTGCACCTTTTCGCTGGTCCAACGTCCCTGTCTGTTGATTGGTGCTTTCCCGAATAAGGGGGCAGTAGCTTGGTTCTTTCCCAGGTAAGGGGGCAGTAGCTTGGTGCTTTCCCAGGTAAGGGGGCAGTAGCTTGGTGCTTTCCCAGGTAAGGGGGCAGTAGCTTGGTGCTTTCCCGGGTAAGGGACAGTAGCTTGGTGCTGTCCCGGGTAAGGGGGCAGTAGCTCTTCGGCTGCATCAGATTCACAACTGTCAGTGTCCATGCTAGCTGGGCTAACAACAAATGTAGAATTACTGATCCTAGCATTGGATGTGCTTGTGGAAGCAGAACAACTTGTGTCATTGACAGGTGCAGGTGTAGTACTGCTGGTAGTAGCAGTACTACCAGTAGAGCCGGTATGTGTCTCTATGGACGTGGGCCTTACTAAATGGACTGTTCGAAAATGTGAATCTAAAAAAAAAAGTGAATCACATTTTAATTTCACTTCCCCCCGACGGCATTGCGCGTACCCAGATTGAGAATACCTGGTGTAAACAATCTCACACCATTTCTCATGCGTGATCTGAATGGTGTAAACAATCTCACACCATTTCTCATGCGTGATCTGAATGGTGTAAACAATCTCACACCATTTCTCATGCGTGATCTGAATGGTGTAAACAATCTCACACCGTTTCTCATGCGTGATCTGAATGGTGTAAACAATCTCACACCATTTCTCATGCGTGATCTGAATGGTGTAAACAATCTCACACCGTTTCTCATGCGTGATCTGAATGGTGTAAACAATCTCACACCATTTCTCATGCGTGATCTGAATGGTGTAAACAATCTCACACCATTTCTCATGCGTGATCTGAATGGTGTAAACAATCTCACACCATTTCTCATGCGTGATCTGAATGGTGTAAACAATCTCACACCATTTCTCATGCGTGATCTGAATGGTGTAAACAATCTCACACCGTTTCTCATGCGTGATCTGAATGGTGTAAACAATCTCACACCGTTTCTCATGCGTGATCTGAATGGTGTAAACAATCTCACACCGTTTCTCATGCGTGATCTGAATGGTGTAAATAATCTCACACCGTTTCTCATGCGTGATCTGAATGGTGTAAACAATCTCACACCATTTCTCATGCGTGATCTGAATGGTGTAAACAATCTCACACCATTTCTCATGCGTGATCTGAATGGTGTAAACAATCTCACACCATTTCTCATGCGTGATCTGAATGGTGTAAACAATCTCACACCATTTCTCATGCGTGATCTGAATGGTGTAAACAATCTCACACCATTTCTCATGCGTGATCTGAATGGTGTAAACAATCTCACACCATTTCTCATGCGTGATCTGAATGGTGTAAACAATGTCACCTCTGTTTGATCGGGAAAACAAATCCTTGTCTCACTAACCTCTCTCCGCCTACACACTCATCTACCCCTACACACTCATCTACCCCTACACAGTGCCTAAAGGACTGCTTAACAGCATAAGAGGATGAGCATTGGTAATGGGGGAGTGAGGGGAAGAGTGCATTAATAGAAACATCATTATTTATGCACACATTTAAAAAGAATACTCACCCATCTACACACAATACCCCATAATGATAAAAATGTTTGCAAATGTATTGAAAATGAAATACAGAAATATCTCATTTACATAACTTCTCACACCCCTGAGTCAGTACTTTGTAGAAGCACATTCCGCAGTGATTACAGCGTCTTTCTGGGTAAGTCTAAGAGCTTTCCACACCTGGATTGTGCAACAAATTGGTTGTTGACCATTGCTAAATAACCATTTTCAGAGCTTTCCATAGATTTTCAAGTAGATTTAAGTCAAAAATGCAACTCGGCCACTCAGGAACATTCACTGTCTTCTTGGTAGCAACTCCAGTATAGATTTGGCCTTGTGTTTAAGGTCATTGTCCTGCTGAAAAGTGCATTCATGTCCCAAGTTTCCTCCACGATGTTTCCTGTGATTAGCTCCATTCCGTTTCTTTTTTATCCTGAATTACTCATCAGTCCTTAACGATTAAAACATATCCATAACCACCACTATGCTCAAAAATATGGAGAGTGGTACTCAGTAATGTATTGTACTGGATTTACTCCAAACATAACACAGTTTTTGCAGTATTATTCTAGTGCCTTGTTGAAAACAGGATGCAATGGAATATTTTAATTCTGTACATGTTTCCTTTTCACTCTGTCATTTAGGTTTGTGTTGTGGAGTAAGTACAATGTTGTTGATCCATCCTCAGTTTTCTCCTATCACAGCCGTTAAACTATGTAACTGTTTTAAAGTCACCATTGGTCTCATGGTGACACCCTTGAGCGGTTTCCTTCCTCTCCGGCAACTGAGTTAGGAAGGACGCCTGTATCTTTGTAGTTACTGGGTGTATTGATACACCATCCAAAGTGTAATTAATAACTTCAAAGGGATTTTTAATGTTGGCTTTTATTTGTTTATTTGTACCATCTACCAGTTCAGTGCTCGACCGAGGGACCATACAGATAATAGTATGTGTGGGTTACAGAGACGAGTAAGTTGTTTAAAAATAACGTGAGTCCATGCAACTTATGTGACTTGTTAAGAAAATGTCTACTCCTGAAATGATTTAGGCTTGCCATAACAACGGGGTTGAATACTTTTTGACTCACGACATTTCGTATTTTCATTCGGAATTTCATTTCTAAAAACATAATTCCACTTTGACATTATTGGTAAACATTATTGGTAAACATTATTGGTAAACATTTTTTTTTTTATGTACATTGGCAGTACATCATCTTAACCTTGGCATTCCTGCAGTACATTGGCAGTACATCATCTTAACCTTGGCATTCCTGCAGTACATTGGCAGTACATCATCTTAACCTTGGCATTCCTGCAGTACATTGGCAGTACATCATCTTAACCTTGGCATTCCTGCAGTACATTGGCAGTACATCATCTTAACCTTGGCATTCCTGCAGTACATTGGCAGTACATCATCTTAACCTTGGCATTCCTGCAGTACATTGGCAGTACATCATCTTAACCTTGGCATTCCTGCAGTACATTGGCAGTACATTGGCCTGAATTGATGCATGCTCTCAGCAGGTTTGTAGGCGGTTTCGTTTGACCCTTATGCTCGGGTCCTGGGGATATCATTTCACATTATGAATGCTGCCCCTATCCAGCCAGATCCCCCTCCACTACAGCTCCCACAGGACATCAGCCTCCACTTCAATAGCCGCGAGTGTCTCTACTTTCACACACGCACTGTGATTTACTGCTGCCCACGGACTCAACTCTGTAACTGATGCTCCCCTGCCTCAATAAAAACAACTGATGATACAAGAGGTTTGTTCGAGGGACCGAAGATTACAGGTGACGAAAGGGAAGTGTGTGTGCACACACACACACACACACACACACACATCAAAACAGTATTCACATAAACCCCTTCACAGTAGGATGAGATGAGGACCAGGCCTGGCGCAGAAGGCTTGTTGTTGGCGACCTGGCAGGGTACAGTCGTGTGCGGGGGCTCCTGGTTCGGATGTTCTCTGGTTACAGGGAGGAGGGGGTCCGTTGAGTCTAACTAGACACGGTTATTCCATCTCACCCCAGTGATGACACCAGAGTGTTTGCTTTACGTTATGTGAACAAGACGGCTACTGGAGAACAATAATTATATGACAAGCTTTGGGGGAAGGAAATACACCGTTTGTGTGATAAGATCAAAGTTTTGAGCTGGTAGCCACTCAATAACGTCAGAAGGCTCTATTACAAACAGATGAGTGGCCAACGCCTTCAGTGTGTACAGTCTAGAATGTTTACACCTTGTTGTGTGTACTGACGACTGTATTTCTTTAGCAAATCTTCCACAGACTCCAACGCAGGGTTTTATACTAACAACGGGTAATGTACTACAAATTTATGTCCTGACATCCGTCATTCTTGCAGACTAAAACCTAAAAAAAAAGCACATTTGAATAACCACATTCAAATGAAGGCTGGAATCTTGATCAAGAAAGGAGCGTGAATCTAAATTGAAGGATCAACTCTATACTCTACTTCTACAGAAGCTAGTTCCTTCTCCTGTAATCTCCACTGGCTCCTTCTTTCCTTCCTGGGGCCTGCAGGTGGACACTGACGGAGACAAACGCCCCATTTAAAGATCTGTTTGGAGCCAGCCCTGCAGTAGCAGCATGATCCTCCCGTCTCCATGGCAAAACGACACAAATAAACCCTGCTCGTCGCCTGCCTCCACAGTAACAGGACATCCTTCCACAGGAGGTCCTTCCCTAACTCACCTGCTTCTCATTCCTCATGAAGTACTGTGTGTTGACCTTGCTGTCCGTTTTAACCAGAGCCTTGCATATGAGGAGTGATGGGCCTTCACATAGAGTAACTGAGTACTAACATATCTGACAGTTGGTATCAAAAGGGGATGAATCCAAAGTATGAACACATAAAAATGCTACAGATGGCCTGTATCCTCCTCCTCTACAAGCTGCACTGAGTGTAATGGCCTGTATCCTCCTCCTCAACAAGCTGCACTGAGTGTAATGGCCTGTATCCTCCTCCTCTACAAGCTGCACTGAGTGTAATGGCCTGTATCCTCCTCCTCCTCCTCTCTCCTCAACAAGCTGCACTGAGTGTAATGGCCTGTATCCTCTCTCCTCAACAAGCTGCACTGAGTGTAATGGCCTGTATCCTCCTCCTCTCTCCTCAACAAGCTGCACTGAGTGTAATGGCCTGTATCCTCTCTCCTCAACAAGCTGCACTGAGTGTAATGGCCTGTATCCTCCTCCTCTCTCCTCAACAAGCTGCACTGAGTGTAATGGCCTGTATCCTCCTCCTCTCTCCTCAACAAGCTGCACTGAGTGTAATGGCCTGTATCCTCCTCCTCTCTCCTCAACAAGCTGCACTGAGTGTAATGGCCTGTATCCTCCTCCTCCTCTCTCCTCAACAAGCTGCACTGAGTGTAATGGCCTGTATCCTCCTCCTCAACAAGCTGCACTGAGTGTAATGGCCTGTACCCTCCTCCTCAACAAGCTGCACTGAGTGTAATGGCCTGTATCCTCTCTCCTCAACAAGCTGCACTGAGTGTAATGGCCTGTACCCTCCTCCTCAACAAGCTGCACTGAGTGTAATGGCCTGTATCCTCCTCCTCCTCTCTCCTCAACAAGCTGCACTGAGTGTAATGGCCTGTATCCTCCTCCTCAACAAGCTGCACTGAGTGTAATGGCCTGTATCCTCCTCCTCCTCTCTCCTCAACAAGCTGCACTGAGTGTAGTGGCCTGTATCCTCTCTCCTCAACAAGCTGCACTGAGTGTAATGGCCTGTATCCTCCTCCTCAACAAGCTGCACTGAGTGTAATGGCCTGTATCCTCCTCCTCCTCTCTCCTCAACAAGCTGCACTGAGTGTAATGGCCTGTATCCTCCTCCTCTCTCCTCAACAAGCTGCACTGAGTGTAATGGCCTGTATCCTCTCTCCTCTACAAGCTGCACTGAGTGTAATGGCCTGTATCCTCCTCCTCAACAAGCTGCACTGAGTGTAATGGCCTGTATCCTCCTCCTCTCTCCTCAACAAGCTGCACTGAGTGTAATGGCCTGTATCCTCCTCCTCTACAAGCTGCACTGCGTGTAATGGCCTGTATCCTCCTCCTCTACAAGCTGCACTGAGTGTAATGGACTGTATCCTCCTCCTCAACAAGCTGCACTGAGTGTAATGGCCTGTATCCTCCTCCTCTCTCCTCAACAAGCTGCACTGAGTGTAATGGCCTGTATCCTCCTCCTCTCTCCTCAACAAGCTGCACTGAGTGTAATGGCCTGTATCCTCCTCCTCCTCTCTCCTCTACAAGCTGCACCGAGTGTAATGGCCTGTATCCTCCTCCTCTCTCCTCAACAAGCTGCACTGAGTGTAATGGCCTGTATCCTCCTCCTCCTCTCTCCTCAACAAGCTGCACTGAGTGTAATGGCCTGTATCCTCCTCCTCTCTCCTCAACAAGCTGCACTGAGTGTAATGGCCTGTATCCTCCTCCTTTCTCCTCAACAAGCTGCACTGAGTGTAATGGCCTGTATCCTCCTCTCTCCTCAACAAGCTGCACTGAGTGTAATGGCCTGTATCCTCCTCTCTCCTCAACAAGCTGCACTGAGTGTAATGGCCTGTATCCTCCTCCTCCTCTCTCCTCAACAAGCTGCACTGAGTGTAATGGCCTGTATCCTCCTCCTCAACAAGCTGCACTGAGTGTAATGGCCTGTATCCTCCTCCTCTCTCCTCAACAAGCTGCACTGAGTGTAATGGCCTGTATCCTCCTCCTCCTCTCTCCTCAACAAGCTGCACTGAGTGTAATGGCCTGTATCCTCCTCCTCTCTCCTCAACAAGCTGCACTGAGTGTAATGGCCTGTATCCTCCTCCTTTCTCCTCAACAAGCTGCACTGAGTGTAATGGCCTGTATCCTCCTCTCTCCTCAACAAGCTGCACTGAGTGTAATGGCCTGTATCCTCCTCTCTCCTCAACAAGCTGCACTGAGTGTAATGGCCTGTATCCTCCTCCTCCTCTATCCTCAACAAGCGTGCACTGAGTGTAATGGCCTAAAGGCGGACTTCTCAGCCCTGTGTCTGACAAATGTCCAATAGTGGCAGAATCTGTGCTATTAGCCATGTCTATGCTACTCTCTTGCAGGGCTTTGAGACGGATTTTTTGCAGCCAAGAGAGACGAGTAAAAGGCTCAGCTGTGAACATTCCAATCTGGGGTTGATTAGGTCTCCTGGCGCAGGACAAATTGAGACTGACACTGGCAGACTGTGTAAAACAGGAGGATACATATATATATATATATACACATGTAAAGGAAAAAACTAGAAATGTATCCTGGTGTTTCTTAAATATCTCAGATATGGGGTTTGGGCGGGGAGACTATCTATTGTTTCTTGTAGGGAATCTGTCATTCAATGCGTTTGTATGTGCTAATAGCACTAAGGCCAAATAAACTGTTTCATCAAATAAATATATATTTTTTTCTTCTGGTTATCTTGATCTCTGGCTCCCCCCGAGTCATTTGTGTCTTATTTCCTCAAACAGTAAGCATAAAGCGTCAGACATGCTTAATGCATATAGTTGATTTTATTAAAACACATAGGCTGTGTCTATCCCTAGTAAGATGTTGTGGTTTGTATGTGTGAGTCCATTTCTGTGGAAACTGGACTCTTAACGTGATGAAACTTTGTTGCTCTTCGCTGAAAGAAGCAATGTGTTGGAGCAAATACGTCTTCAGTGGCCAAGGCAATGCCCCCCCCCCCCCCTCCCTGTAGCAGCACACATAGAAATAGAATGAATAGAACAGTCTTGGAACCTCTAACCCTGGCAATATGACTGGTAAACTCATGGGTACACTCACAATGGCTGCCTGGTATTGTGATGCAATAATTTCCATGGTAATGTAGAATGTTCATCCAAAGGACGCGAACTGATGGAATGTATTTGTTGTAATGTCAGTTGAGTGGAATCAACAAATCACAGCACATGGGTACACTTTCTGCTTTTACTTCCTGCAACGACTGCCAGTCCATCCATTATGCCATAATTGACTTGAATGGGGACACCTGTTGTATTCATTCTATTTCCATGAATGTATACAGCAGGTGCAGTCAGGAGCGGAGGAAAGGAGAAAATGTGCGTCTGAAAAACAGTTATTACGGTGAACGCAGTCATTTGGCTGGCCAATTAGTCAACCCGAAATTCCACGCCTGTCACAGCCCTAGGCGTTATATCAATCCCCATCAGGCTAAAGGACACTGGGAAGTTTCCACGGTGTGGGTTAGCATGCTTGTGTTTCTGAGGGGCCTCTCTCCCAGCTCAGGATTCTGTAGTCCCTGTGATTGGTCACTCTGGCCTAGATGACTGACTGCTCCTGGCATACAGACGTTGTAAAGATGCATGCTTGTGTGCCTGTGTTTATATGTGTCTGGCTGAGGGAGCTTCAGTTGATTTTCCATAGCTAAGGTCAGCAGGAAGCCCCCATACAGGGGTTAACACCCGAAAGGACTTGTAGCCAGTCCCTGCATAGCTCATCACTATCTCTAAACTCAACCTAGTGACCCTGGCGGCCCCAACGCTCTTGATCACATATCCCAATGTAAATCTCCCTCGGAACAAACAGCCTAAGCCAAAACACATGTAGCCCAGGACAAGATGAGTCAGAGGTTCTCATGTATACATGCCAGCCTGTCTATAGACTGATCCAGTAGTAGTTATCAGGACTCTCACCCCATTCATGTACATGAAAATAAAGGAGTGTGGATTTTTATTTTCAAGGCTGACTAAAACATACATATTAAGGTATCAATCAATAGAGTTAGGGGTTGTGTGTGTGCGTGTGTGCGTGTGTGCGTGTGTGTGTGTGTATACATATATATAACCCCCAACTCTATTGATACCGTGTGTGTGTGTGTGTGTATACATATATATAACCCCCAACTCTATTGATACCGTGTGTGTGTGTGTGTGTGTGTGTGTATACATATATATAACCCCCAACTCTATTGATACCGTGTGTGTGTGTGTGTGTGTGTGTGTATACATATATATAACCCCCAACTCTATTGATACCGTGTGTGTGTGTGTGTGTGTGTGTGTGTGTGTGTGTGTGTATGCACACGTGTGCCTAAAGTACTCTGTGCCCCCCCTCCCACAGAGTCATATCAGACAACAGCAACTACATCAGATACTGTATTGATAGCACAGATTTTTTTTAAAAGACATACCACCCCCCCAAGAAAAATTTAACAGCACTCAAGCCGGGGGGGGGATGTCCAACCGAACATCAAATGTAATTAAACCTGGTTGCACTGACACACAAGGTCACACAAAACTAGCCTGTCTCATCAAACCGTCAGCCTCCTCGTCCAAGGAAAGTATTTCCTGCTCACGATGGTCTTCCTTTATTAAGAGAGGAAAGGCTCACGCATACGAATTCAGGAGACAACGTGGAAATTGAGACGGGACAAATGAGTCGGCAACCTCCTCCCTTCCCGCAGCAGAGAAAGAACTGGGTCCAGTTCTATTGATGCAAAATCCAGATGACTCCACTTATTAGTCGGACATTGTGTAACACATTGTCCCACATGTTTTAGTAGCTATGCAAAGACATCCACTTCCACACACTGTAATGACCGAGGACAAGGGGCCAAGCAGTAAAAAAAAAAACAAGCTCAGACAACTCAGCCCGGTCATCATATCACAGGAACAAGGAGAGAGAGGAGTGAGGGAGAGAAAGGGGAGGGGGAGATGAGGTGGGAGGAGAACAAGAGGGGGAGATGAGGTTGGAGGAGAACAAGAGGGGGAGATGAGGTGGGAGGAGAACAAGAGGGGGAGATGAGGTGGGAGGAGAACAAGAGGGGGAGATGAGGTGGGAGAGGTGGGAGGAGAACAAGAGGGGGAGGGAAAGGTGAGAAGGAGGGAGAGATGGATGTACCCTCGCTCTCTCACAGACTCACAGAGCAGACAATGCTGTCGGTGGCGGTCTTGTGTTGCCTGGCTGAAATAGTTGTGGAAAGTGTGAGTGGCACGACGGGCATTTCCAAACCACATGATCAGAGCATCCCTGCCAATGGAAACTAAGAGCAGGGAATGAAACCTCATGTGAGACGTTAAGGGCCGTCGGAGCGGTGTGGCGCTGCTCAGTCACAGAGAAGAGGCCTACTGATAGAGGACGCGGTGGCACTGCAGGGTTCTGCCAACACGCAACACATGCCTAAAGTATACAGTACTCACTGCCAGCAGACAACAAAATATGGACGCAGTGGGATTGTATTGTGCAATCGGAGGGGTCCAGTAAATGATTTTGCAAATATTTCAAGTCATTAGAACATGTATACAGTTGATTCCTGTTGAAGTGAACACTGGAGAACTTCCAACTCAGTACACTTAAGTTCACCAGTCCCAATTCAAATAAATTATTTGAACGTACCCTGTGTATCTTCAAAAATGCATTTAGGCCTGCTACAGACCGTCCCAAGCTATTGAGTAAGGAGTCTACAGTGTTTTCCAGCAATCGTTAGAATAATAATTACTAAATGTAATAGAGATGAACTTTGGCCTTCATGTGAAGAGATGCATCTGCCTGGAAATTAGACAGCTGTATCAAACATGTACTACACAAGACACAACATTTCCCTCTCATATGTATATACTGTATTTTATATCATCTAATGCATAGGTCCAGTTCTTTGTTGCTCTGTCATCGCTCATCCATATATTTATATGTACATATTCTTATTCCATCCCCTTTACATTTGTGTGTATTAGGTAGTTGTTGTGGAATTGTTAGATTACTTGTTAGATATCACTGCACTGTCGGAAACTAGAAGCACAAGCATTTCGCCACACTCGCAATAACATCTGCTAACCATGTGTACGTGATCAATAAAATTTGATGATCTGATTCCCAATGCGTTGGTAGGAGAAGAAAAAAATATGCAGACTGGATTGTGCCATGTCAGAGGCCGGAAGGGAGGGAGGAGAGGATGGAGTATGGTACTCACAAAGAAATGATCCATCCAGTTGCAGGGCAGGCTGGGATTAAAATGTTGTTACCTGGAGGTCTAGAGATAGTGGGAACAACCATCAGAGCTGCCTGGAGTGGGTCGCCTGAGGACAATCATTCCCACCCTCCACGAGGTCTCTAGTCCAGAGGTCGGTCCCGCAGCTCCTAAACGAAAGAACAGAACCAGGCTGTCTCAATGGATAGTTGCAGGGGTCATTTCCTCTAATAAAACCATTTGGTACCATATAATAGAATACACAGATCACATTGGGTGTATTCATTAGTTGGATTCAGTTGCAAAACGTTTTGTGCCGCAACGGAAACCATTTACTCTTGAAACGGGGCAGGATCTACCTGAATTTGTTCAATATAAACTCTGGTTTCTGTTGCAAAACATTTTTATAAAAAAGCAGAAAAAACGTTTAGAGACAGAATCCGACTAATGAGATCACGCCAGGGCTTTATAATGAGATCACGCCAGGGCTTTATAATGAGATCACGCCAGGGCTTTATAATGCGACTAATGAGATCACGCCAGGGCTTTATAATGAGACTAATGAGATCACGCCAGGGCTTTATAATGAGATCACGCCAGGGCTTTATAATGAGATCACGCCAGGGCTTTATAATGAGATCACGCCAGGGCTTTATAATGAGATCATGCCAGGGCTTTATAATGTGAGTAATGAGATCACGCCAGGGCTTTATAATGAGATCATGCCAGGGCTTTATAATGTGAGTAATGAGATCACGCCAGGGCTTTATAATGAGATCACGCCAGGGCTTTATAATGAGATCACGCCAGGGCTTTATAATGTGAGTAATGAGATCACGCCAGGGCTTAATGAGATCACGCCAGGGCTTTATAATGTGAGTAATGAGATCACGCCAGGGCTTTATAATGAGATCACGCCAGGGCTTTATAATGTGACTAATGAGATCACGCCAGGGCTTTATAATGAGATCACGCCAGGGCTTTACAATGTGAGTAATGAGATCACGCCAGGGCTTTATAATGAGATCACGCCAGGGCTTTATAATGTGAGTAATGAGATCACGCCAGGGCTTTATAATGTGACTAATGAGATCACGCCAGGGCTTTATAATGCGACTAATGAGATCACGCCAGGGCTTTATAATGTGACTAATGAGATCACGCCAGGGCTTTATAATGAGATCACGCCAGGGCTTTATAATGCGACTAATGAGATCATGCCAGGGCTTTATAATGCGACTAATGAGATCACGCCAGGGCTTTATAATGAGATCTCGCCAGGGCTTTATAATGTGACTAATGAGATCACGCCAGGGCTTTATAATGTGACTAATGAGATCACGCCAGGGCTTTATAATGTGACTAATGAGATCATGCCAGGGCTTTATAATGAGATCACGCCAGGGCTTTATAATGAGATCACGCCAGGGCTTTATAATGAGATCACGCCAGGGCTTTATAATGTGACTAATGAGATCACGCCAGGGCTTTATGTGACTAATGAGATCACGCCAGGGCTTTATAATGTGACTAATGAGATCACGCCAGGGCTTTATAATGTGACTAATGAGATCACGCCAGGGCTTTATAATGCGACTAATGAGATCACGCCAGGGCTTTATAATGTGACTAATGAGATCACGCCAGGGCTTTATAATGTGACTAATGAGATCACGCCAGGGCTTTATAATGAGATCACGCCATTGCTTTATAATGTGACTAATGAGATCACGCCAGGGCTTTATAATGTGACTAATGAGATCACGCCAGGGCTTTATAATGTGACTAATGAGATCACGCCAGGGCTTTATAATGTGACTAATGAGATCACGCCAGGGCTTTATAATGTGACTAATGAGATCACGCCAGGGCTTTATAATGTGACTAATGAAATCACGCCAGGGCTTTATAATGTGACTAATGAGATCACGCCAGGGCTTTATAATGTGACTAATGAAATCACGCCAGGGCTTTATAATGTGACTAATGAGATCACGCCAGGGCTTTATAATGTGACTAATGAAATCACGCCAGGGCTTTATAATGTGACTAATGAGATCACGCCAGGGCTTTATAATGTGACTAATGAGATCACGCCAGGGCTTTATAATGTGACTAATGAGATCACGCCAGGGCTTTATAATGTGACTAATGAGATCACGCCAGGGCTTTATAATGTGACTAATGAGATCACGCCAGGGCTTTATAATGTGACTAATGACAGCGGGGGAGTTCCAGGACAGGACTTGTCTTTATGGTTTTATTAATCTACTACAAAGGTCATCCCTTTGGTTAGGCCAGCCATGTTCTCATAAAATACTAAAGAGCCAGACTAATTCAGTCCTGACGTAGCCTACCTTCGACCCAGAACACGTCCTTAGTGATGACATATCACAAAACAGTGGAACATTTTATGATATGATCTATTCTAGCATCTCTTAGGTCAAACACTTTGGCCGGGGCATAAGCCCCCTCTTCTGGACATTGTTGGAACACTTATTTCCACTGAAAATAAAAATTCCATTCATAATTTTATCATGTCAATTTATAGTCAGTGTCGTGGTATGGTCATTTCGCTAATTCGTGTTTGCGGCCAGTTAAGATGTTTAACTTATAAATTCATTTGGAAATTGAACTACAATTAAATACGTTTTTCAATTGCAAACGAATCGGGGAACGGAGTGGCGCGCGCTCAGTTATTCCCAAACGCAAACCCTTTGTGACGCGGTGAATAAAGAACGTTGTTAACGTTCCTTCCGTACTGCTGACACAGGTCTACAAACACGCTCCCCAAAGGTAGGCTTTTCCAACACTTTCTTATTTTAGTTCGTTTTGGATTTCATTTTCACCTCATGTAGTTTCTGTTCTGCGTGTTCTTGCGGAGTTCCAACAGGTGTCATCGGGGATGGTGATGAGGACAGACGTGTGAAGGGCGTGCTCAAAGGTAACGTTTTGGACGAGTGTTTAACTGCAACTGTAGTGTGCAACTGTAGCCCGCAATTCGGTTGTTCCTACATGTGGGTATTCCCCATCCCTCTAGCATCCCATTGGTTCCAGCATGACACCCCATATTGAACTAATATTGATAGCCATATAGATGTTATCTTGATACATAGTCTAATCAATGGGGAGGGTATGAAGGGCAACAACACAACGCTCTCGGTTACCAAGCACTTATGTCCTGCTATGGCGTGTGAAGTAGCTAGTATCAGGTTGACAACCACAAGTCGTACCATTATATATATTTAAAAAATCACAACTTTCTGATCCACCACATCTGTTGAGGGACAATTTCATAAATGCCGACAAAGAATTTGTTCGTATGTTATGCGAGAAATAGCAGTGGAAACACACTTGTGCAAATATTGAGATAATAACCATCATATAGAAGTAATCTTGGGAGTCACTCGATGATACGGTGTGGTCGTCCCACTACGACTGCAGTTTATTAGGCTACAGGTTAAATACATTCTGATTAACTTCACAGGGTTATTTATATTTAACTCAAGTCAGTTAAGAACAAATTCTTATTTTCAATGACGGCCTAGGAACAGTGGGTTCGGGGATTTGAACGTGCAACCTTTCGGTTACTAGTCCAACACAAACCACTAGGCTACCCTGCCGCCCCAGGGTGTTGAAAGAGCACGGGTGACATTCTGGTGACATGATGATCGATGTGTGATTGCCGTTTGACAAATAAAAATATTCTCGCTCTTATCCATGATAATGTCACCACTAGGCTGTATTTGAGAGATGTTGGCTAGAGCTCACTGTCAAGACCAGATTAGGCACATTTGCTATTTAACATGTTTTTTTGTGACAACTATCGGTATGGTTTGAAAAATGTAATGGAAACACACTGAACTTAAATTTTATGTACCGAATTTAAATCTTAAGTGAAAGAGTACATTTTGTGCGCACCTCCTCATCACGGACTGATTGTTACCCTTTGGGAAAATTTGCATATTTTCAACATGCGGATTTTAGAATATTTGCATCAAATCGCTCGCATACATTCAAGATTTTATAGAAACCCTGGATTGCGAATGCTATTTTTTGGACATGGAGAGTCTTTGAAGCCACCGGTTGGCCATATTGGCACTCCCCAGAAAAGCAATATCTACAGGAATTGTACAGTATTTCATCAATGTTTCAAGGACAAAATTACATGTATTTAAGTATTTGTTGTTGTTGTAGTGGGGACAGTAACATTAGTACTTTCGAAAAATGATACTAATGAAAATAAAAAAGGTTATTTGTATGTTTAGCTCACATCATATACATGTAAAAGTATGCATTAAGGTGTCTGTAATAGAAAAGACATGGCAACAACAAAAAATATTAGTAAATGCATTTCTATAATTTCAAAAATATATATTTTTTTTACATCGGTGGGGTAGTGCCAAGATGGAGGGGCGGTGGCTTCAAAATAGCACCCCAGCAGTCATCTAGTGTATTTATAAATTATTACAAAATACATAAAAACAGTACATCCATGAGTAGGCCTATTTTTTTTAAATATTTTTTTTTAAACAAATCGCCAGTTTTATAACTTTAAAAAAATGATTTGTGTAAAACGACAGACATCCTCTCACTTTAAAACAAAGTACAAACTCTTGTGGTATGGTAGCTCAAATGTCTGGTATGGTTAGAAACGGCAGAAAACACAGCTCAATCAAAACCGTCTAACCCATAACAGAGCGCTTTTGACACACCCACTCCTTCCCATGTGCCCACCACTTTCCTTTCGACACGCCCACCACTTTCCTTTCGACACGCCCACCACTTTCCTTTCGACACGCCCACCACTTTCCTTTCGACACGCCCACCACTTTCCTTTCGACACGCCCACCACTTTCCTTTCGACACGCCCACCACTTTCCTTTCGACACGCCCACTCACCGGTCACCATTGAGATGCAGCTACCCCTGCTCATCTTTATCCAGGTGCATCAAATTATGCTGATTATGCGGATGTAAGAAAAATACCATATAAGGCCACCTTTTATAACTGTATATGCCTATTGGATCGATCGGCTACACAATTATTTACCAATGTAATCATGTTGCAAGACTCATATTTGAAATATATTTGACATGTTACAAGACTCCCTTCTACTTGAGTCCTGATGTAGCTAACATCATTAACACAAATGTAGCCTGCCCTGGGCATTAGAGAGAAATATAGTAATTCCAACGTGCATGTTTATGACGCGTACACCACACACACCTTCCTTTGTCTAACAGTTGAAGCAGCCTACTGTCCTCCACCGTCCTCATGGCTGAAGAGATCAGGAGAATAGCTGCTCTGCTAGATCAGCCTCTGAGTGAGAGAGACCAGGAACTCATCACTTACGTCAAGCACAAGTTTGCCACCGACTTCAAGAAAGGTGAGCGAGTGGACTACTGTACAACGTCACCTTACTTCATCAAAAGCCACTAAAGAGTGAAATGTAATGTAATGAATCACTACTGACTGCTACCACACTTTGCTTGGCGTTTTCCAAGACCACAGTTACTTCCCTGAGAAGGTTGTTACCCGCAGTGACACACAGTATGGCCTCATACAAAATGGCCAGGCCAGGAAGAACTACTACAGGAGACAGGAGCTGCTCAGTAAAGGCTTTTTCTCCCCTGTCAACAAGTATGAAACCTAATACACTGAGTATACAAAACATTACAAACACCTTGGTATCCATGCTGTGTGTGTTTGTGTGTGTATATAAATACACGAAACTTAAAGCATTGCCTTGTCCCTTGAATAGACCATACAAAACAGTGGGAATGCTTTACTCTGACAACGTTGATCTCTTCTCAACCTGGCTCACATCAGAGGACCAAAAGTCACTGAAGGTGACACACATCTCAATGTGTTTTGTATAGTTGTTTAACATGGCTTGTCCTCACTCTGAGTCGTTTTATGACAGACACAGTGGGACAAGAAGTTTGGAAAAAATACAGTGATCTCCAGCAAATTCACTCAGGAGAAGACTAAAAAGGTGAGTGGGGGGGGACTTACCGTATAATTACGACCAAACATAATTCATTATCATGCAGTAAATCATTATTCCTTATCACATTCATTGATTTTGAATTGTATATATTTCAACTGTCCCCCCCCCCCAAAAAAAAAATATATATTTCCCCCAGGAGGAGAACGTCAGAGCCCCTCCAGTGGAGAACCTGAATGGTTTCCTCCAGCTGAAGCAGTACATGAGAGAGATGGTCTCCATCAGACGTGCTCTCCACACTGGGCGCCCCCTCATATATTGCCTCAGAGACCAGGTAAAGCACTGTGGGGAAAACAGAACTCAGGAGAAACCCAGTTAAAAAAATTAAAAAAATGTTTTAACTTAAAAATCCGTTTTTGTTTAGTAGATCGCCTGATTGTACTTTGGATGTGTGTACTTAACGACACTGGAACATGTGGGCTTCCCAGCGATGCGGTTTTGATATAATTTCATCCTTCGGGTTTTATTCATACCTCTTGAAATGTACAGGGTGTTGGAGCCGTGACAGGGTGTTGGCGCCGTCT
The DNA here is from genome assembly GCF_057628025.1 of Oncorhynchus mykiss. Taxonomy (NCBI): domain Eukaryota; kingdom Metazoa; phylum Chordata; class Actinopteri; order Salmoniformes; family Salmonidae; genus Oncorhynchus; species Oncorhynchus mykiss. Next base: position 8,088,918 of record NC_143032.1, read on the forward strand.
CTCCGCGACAGGGTGTTGGCGCCGTCTCTCCGCGACAGGGTGTTGGCGCCGTCTCGCCGCGACAGGGTGTTGGAGCCGTCTCCCTGTGACAGGGTGTTGGCGCAGTCTCGCCGCGACAGGGTGATGGAGCCGTCTCGCCGCGACAGGGTGTTGGAGCCGTCTCTCCGCGACAGGGTGTTGGAGCCGTCTCTCCGCGACAGGGTGTTGGAGCCGTCTCTCCGCGACAGGGTGTTGGAGCCGTCTCTCCGCGACAGGGTGTTGGAGCCGTCTCTCCGCGACAGGGTGTTGGAGCCGTCTCTCCGCGACAGGGTGTTGGAGCCGTCTCCCTGTGACAGGGTGTTGGCGCAGTCTCGCCGCGACAGGGTGATGGAGCCGTCTCGCCGCGACAGGGTGTTGGAGCCGTCTCTCCGCGACAGGGTGTTGGAGCCGTCTCTCCGCGACAGGGTGTTGGAGCCGTCTCTCCGCGACAGGGTGTTGGAGCCGTCTCTCCGCGACAGGGTGTTGGAGCCGTCTCTCCGCGACAGGGTGTTGGAGCCGTCTCTCCGCGACAGGGTGTTGGAGCCGTCTCTCCGCGACAGGGTGTTGGAGCCGTCTCTCCGCGACAGGGTGTTGGAGCCGTCTCTCCGCGACAGGGTGTTGGAGCCGTCTCTCCGCGACAGGGTGTTGGAGCCGTCTCTCCGCGACAGGGTGTTGGAGCCGTCTCTCCGCGACAGGGTGTTGGAGCCGTCTCTCCGCGACAGGGTGTTGGAGCCGTCTCTCCGCGACAGGGTGTTGGAGCCGTCTCTCCGCGACAGGGTGTTGGAGCCGTCTCTCCGCGACAGGGTGTTGGAGCCGTCTCTCCGCGACAGGGTGTTGGCGCCGTCTCTCCGCGACAGGGTGTTGGCGCCGTCTCTCCGCGACAGGGTGTTGGAGCCGTCTCTCCGCGACAGGGTGTTGGAGCCGTCTCTCCGCGACAGGGTGTTGGAGCCGTCTCTCCGCGACAGGGTGTTGGAGCCGTCTCTCCGCGACAGGGTGTTGGAGCCGTCTCTCCGCGACAGGGTGTTGGAGCCGTCTCTCCGCGACAGGGTGTTGGCGCCGTCTCTCCGCGACAGGGTGTTGGAGCCGTCTCGCTGTTGGAGCCGTCTCGCTGTTGGAGCCGTCTCGCTGCGACAGGGTGTTGGAGCCGTCTCGCTATAACATGAAGAATTCATGTTGTCTCCTCTATTTTCTCATTGTAAAGGATAAACCATTATTGCTCATGAAGAAACCTGTGCCTCCCAAGACACCATGTGACCGAGCCATATCAGGTCGGTCACCTAAAGCACAATGCAGAATGAATTACAGTGCTCTACTACGGAGACATTCTACTATGCTGACCACATGCTCACCCTCCGATCCTTCTGTCTCCTCAGCTGATAAAGAGACTGTACCACCACTGTCCATGTCCATGAACCAACAGGCACTGGACCCAGAGGAAGAGGAGAACCTACAGTACGTTGTGTACGGTCTATTTATGTGACTTGGAAATCAAGTTATAAATCACACCCAATACTACTACAAAACATAGATTGCTGTAGTTTTATCAATCCTACTCCCATACGATGCTGGATTACTTACTGATAAGAAAGTTGTCTGCCACTTGCTATAGGCCTTTGTATTTCCTGCTCTCTTCCTAGGAGGATACAGTACAGGAAGCAGAAGCTGTTCTCAGAGAAACTCCAGTGGATTTACATGGTCCTGTGTGGCATCTCTCACATGCGAAACAGAGATCTGAAGACACTGGTGAGCCTGAGCTAGTGCAGTCATGCGTCATATTGCAGAGTCTGCCGGACTACCTCTGGGATGTGTTGGAAGGGATTTAATAGTAACAGAAGCTTCCAGGTTCCTCTCAACAGCAGCTATGTGAACATCATCATGAAGGACACAGAGAAGACCAACATCCTGCTGAAGCAGTCGCCCAGCTACAACCCTCCGTTGAATTACACCAGGCAGCTGGTGTCCCTGGCCCCAGAGGACTGTCACAGCATCAGCCGTGACGTGTGGGACACCTTCATCAGTCACCAGGACACCACAGGTGACAATATGACCTGGTCGATTGGAACAATCTATTGAGTGTCACCTGAATTGCAATATTCAATTATCAAAACAAACAATGATGCTACTGTCTCACCCCACGATGCCACTGTCTCACCCCACGATGCCACTGTCTCACCCCACGATACGACTGTCTCTCCTGTGAATCTCAGAGCCCTCGAAGTTAACTACCACCCGAACCACAGGGTAAGAAAATGAACAATAAAAACACATTACAGTCCTGTTCTACCATACCGTAATACGTTGGTTTGTCTATAATCATAGATATAAAGCTCTGCAGTCAGGGCCCAGGCGCAAGGTGCCTGACGGAGATGGATACATGCCCCCATGGCTGCTACTGCTGCTGGATGAGAACAGTCAGTCCACACAATATCACACACACAGGACTGAGGGTAGAGATCACACACTCAAACAGACCCAAGTATATACACACACACACAGGACTGAGAGTAGAGATCACACACTCGAACAGACCCAAGTATATACACACACACAGGACTGAGAGTAGAGATCACACACTCAAACAGACCCAAGTATATATACACACACAGGACTGAGTAGAGATCACACACTCCAACAGACCCAAGTATATACACACACAGGACTGAGTAGAGATCACACACTCAAACAGACCCAAGTATATACACACACACACAGGACTGAGAGTAGAGATCACACACTCCAACAGACCCAAGTGTATATACACACACACAGGGACAGAGTAGAGATCACACACTCCAACAGACCCAAGTATATACACACACAGGACTGAGAGTAGAGATCACACACTCAAACAGACCCAAGTATATACACACACACACAGGACTGAGAGTAGAGATCACACACTCCAACAGACCCAAGTGTATATACACACACACAGGGACAGAGTAGAGATCACACACTCCAACAGACCCAAGTACATATACACACACAGGACTGAGAGTAGAGATCACACACTCCAACAGACCCAAGTATATACACACACACACACACACATCATGTCCTATGTTGTTCCCACTTGGACACATTGTGACTTGGTAACACTTCATTGTGTGATTATTTGCCTATACTAAAGACTAAGGAAATACAGAAAGCCAACACTGAAAACACAGCGCCACTGGTGTCACTGTTGGCTGTGGGCTTTTGGACTCAGCCACAGCATGAATTCCTGAAGGATTGTGGGATTGTATACCTCACCAACTACATTCCACCCCTGGCCAGGCTGTGTTCATGTGTTGCCATTAAACACCTCACTTCAGTACAAATCCTTTGAAATACCAAAATGATATGTTGTTCTAGTAATGGCAATGAATTCTACATTAGATAAATAAATTGTTGTGTGTACAGTATGTTGTGTGTACAGTATGTTGTGTGTACAGTATGTTGTGTATACAGTATGTTGTGTATACAGTATGTTGTGTGTACAGTATGTTGTGTGTACAGTATGTTGTGTATACAGTATCTCTCATTTTTGCTTCTATACTCACCTCGTTTTGCCTTCTCCGACAGCGTCCCTAGAGAAGAAAACAGTAAAGTGAGTTTAAAACAACTAAATGTATTGATTTCCTATACGTAAAATGTATATTTTATTTCCATAGTTGTGATGTAAAGATGGAGTATTTTCCATTCCCTCACCTAGGCCTGGTGTAGACCAGTCAGGCATGCTGGAGAGAGCCAAGGAGCATTACCGGGATGTGAAGAAGGTTCTGAACATCCCAATGGAGTCAGTAGTGTTTCAAAAGAGAAAGTGAGGAGGACACTGTCAATCTACAGCACCTGTCGCAGTCAGACAGTGTTTTTGTAGAGGATTGTTTGTTCTGGATGATCAACCTGTTATTTAAGCAATAAGGCACGGAGGGGTGTGGTATATGGCCAATATACCACGGCTAAGGGCTGTTCTTATGAACAACGCAACGCTGCTCCATGGACACAGCCCTTAGCCGTGGTATATTGGCCATATCACAACACACCCCCCCCGAGGTGCCTTATTGCCATTATAAACTGATTATCAATGTAATTAGAGCAGTAAAAAATACATGTTTTGTCATACCCCTGGTATATGGTCTGATATATCACGGCTGTCAGCCAATCAGCATTCAGTGCTCGAACCACCCAGTTTATAATATACTAATATATGCCATTTAGCAGACGCTTTTACCTTAAGCAATTTACAGTCATGCATACATTTTACGTATGGATGTCCCCAGCGGGAATCAAACCCGCGCTCGATCGACTGAGCCACACAGGAACACGCCTGTTGAAGTAAATCATTAGAGGGGCAATCTGTAGGTTCTCGGTCCCATATGGCAATAACAGGAAGTACAAACACCATCAATCTGAAATGACTAAAAAAGTTGGATGTTGTCCAAAATGCACTTGCAACCCCCCCCTCCCATGACCAAAAATTGTTACTTTGTCATCAAGATGTCCTCATTGTAGTCCCATTCTCTGTCCTCAGGAACCGAGAGGAGAGGATGAGAACTCTTTTCAATGCTCTAATGGCCTCAAAGTCCGACGCTGGTCTGTCCTCACTCCTTACCTCTCTGAAGAGTGGGCTGAAGGAGCCCAAATCCACCACTGGTCTCTGGTAAGGCCCCTTCTCACCTCTCTCATATAAACATCAGGTGGTGTAACTCGATACTTTCAAGTGGCTTGAAACGCTTTCCTTCATCCTCAGTTCGTGTCAGAAAGTTGGAACAGAATCATAAATATAAAATGTTAATCATATGAACAGGTTTGCGACACTGCAGAGTGATGCCACAGAATTGTCTGGAGACAGAGACTCCCAATACAACCTCATACTGCAGAAGATCTCAGAGTTTCAAAGCTTCTCCAACAAAAAGCTCCCCTACTCCAAGGTATAGAACAGTGTAGAACAGACCTTTGTCACAGAGAATAGGCAACCGTTTCGGATCTATGCGTGGCAGTTCTATCTGCAGCATTCTGAAAGTTTCACCTGTCCTAGAAGACACAGAAACATACTCATTATGTACTCATTAGGGCACACTAGCAAAACGATCTGAAACTAAAAAACAAGCGGCTCTTACTGGACAAGATGAACCCTGTTTCAGTACTGTTTTCTTCTGTTTAATGCCTAATGAACATGACCCTGTCTCTCTCTGAAGGAGAAGTTCTGTCTCCTGGTCCTCTCCATGTCACCCAATCAGCTGCTTCGACCGGCCATGCAGGAAGCACTGCTCTTCCTCACGGAGAACGTGCTGCTGTTGTTGCCGCGGCAACTCAAACAGTGGTACCAGTACCTGAAGCTCCCCTTCCCCACCACTGCAACCGCCTCCTAAAAAAAGGATCCTCCTACTTGCACTGGTGCTCTCTCTGTTCTTCACTACCTGTCTACAATGTGGGCCTGGGACTTACAGGCCTGGGTTGAGTCTGAAATGGTTCCTTATCCTCAACATAGACCCGTAATATTGGGGAATATAGTCATTTCAGACAGCCCTGGGTTCTTGGTGGGATATCCAGTGTTGGGGGCTCAGGTCAAGATGATCTGTTAACTGGTTGATACATTAAAATGTGTTAAAAAAGATTAGAGAAAAACTAAACTGATGTTTTTTTAGTAATGTTTTTGAATGTTAAGTAGGGTTGTGAAGCCCCATATTTTATTTATTTATATATATATATATATATGAGATAACTAGCCCAGTTACTCTAGCTACAGACCATGAGAGTGGAACATAAATATTTAAGTATCTAGCAGAACATGGGAATAACCACAGAACCACTGGTATGTCTTCATCTACAATGCCTCAGGTTTTGCTGCTCTTACACACACACGAAACACAGAGGGGGAGCTTTCAGCTAGTGCCTCACTACCTGACCATCTGAGTGTCACTCACAGTGACGAGAGAAGGGGAGAGAGGGTTGAGAAACAGCGTGAGGGTAGAGAGAGAGAGGTTGTCATTCCCCTACAGAGAACCATGGCAGTGTTCTATATCCTCTCCTGCTTTGTCAAAATGTTTTAATATCTGCATCAATCTGGGTCAATCTCATCCTGTCATGGTGTTAGTAGATTCAGCTTCAATATGGAGATAATGATCTCCCATGGGGAGGGAGAGAGCGATTGGTAGAGAAAAAGGGACAGAGGGGCAAGAAAGTCCATCACAAAACTTTGCAAGCTGCACAAAACAAATCATGTTTTTGATTGGTCTGGCCCCCCTTGAACTCGTTATAAAGTACTACAGCCACACATTTCATTGAGTTTACAGCTGGTTTTCTCATGCATTGCACACACACTTGCCTCTGAGCTCTACTGTCTGCTTGTTGTTTGGTGGAACAGTGGTTGTGGGCCTTAATGAATTCCTTTTGCTTCTTTCCTGTCGCATATTCTTCTGAGTTAAATGTGAGGGTTATCTGAGGTGAAACAAGAGAAGACAACTTTCATAAGAATTAAGCAGGCCAAAACTGTTGAGTTTACACCGAGTCCATTGCTTACATATGTCTGATTTAGCACCTGATTAGATGTAAAGAAGGAAAATCAGAGGCATCTTAGCCCTAAATACCAATAGTTGTGCATTATGTTAGTAGTGGGTGTTGAGAGGACAGGCAGTTTCTGTTCTGGTCACTAGGTGGCAGCAGAGGATCTCGGTCAGTGTCTCCATAAAGATGGTCTTACTGCTGTCAGGAGGTTAAAAACACCAAATGGAAAACCAAGTCAGCTGTGAAATGTGTACAGTACCAGTCAAGAGTTTGTTCACACCTCATTCAAGGGTTCTTCTGTATTTGTACTGTTTTCTACATTGTTGAATACTAGTGAAGACATAACTATGAAATAACACAGTAACCAAAGAAGTGTTAAACCAATCAATATATTTTATATTTGGAGATTCTTCAAAGTAGCCACCCTTTGCATTCTCTCAACCTGCTTCATGAGGTAGTCACCTGGAATGCATTTCAATTAACAGGTGTGCCTTGTTAAATTACGTTGTGGAATTTCTTTCCTTCTTAATGCGTTTGAGCAAATTCGTGGTGTTGTGACAAGGTAGGGAGGGGTGTTATACAGAAGATAGCCCTATTTGGTAAAAGACCAAGTCCATATTAGGGCAAGAACAGCTCAACTACGCAAAGAGAAACGACAGTGCATCATCACTTTAAGACATGAAGGTCAGTCAATACGGAACATGATGGAGGGTGAGGAGGATGAGTGGTAGAAGGACCCGAGCCGTCTTTCAGAATCACTACAGGTCATACTCTGCTAGGGGAGCAGCACAGTGCAACTCGCCAGAGCAAACCACTTCCTACACACTCAGCTGGCCCATATATGCTACACACACACAAGACTGCTCTCCCGGGTCCTGGTCAGTTCCTGCATTGCATGATGGGAAAATGTGTGTATGTATGTGTAACTACTGATGTCTGAAAACTAATAATATGCATCATGGTAATGCCTAGATTAAGGCTGTGATGCAGCAGTGACAAGGCTGTGATGATGCAGCGACAAGGCTGTGCTGCAGTGATAAGGCTGTGATGCAGCAGTGATAAGCCAACACCTCATTTGTCCGCCTTTCGTTCCAGTTCTCTGCTGCCTGTGACTGGAACGAATTGCAAAAATCGCTGAAGTTGGAGACTTTTATCTCATTCACCAACTTCAAACATCTGCTATCTGAGCAGCTTCGCTGCAGCTGTACATAGTCTATCGGTAAATAGCCAACCCATTTTTACCTACCTCATCCCCATACTGTTTTTATTTATTTTATTTTCTGCTCTTTTGCACACCAATATCTCTACCTGTTCATGACCATCTGATCATTTATCACTCCAGTGTTTATCTGCAAAATTGTAATTATTCGCCTACCTCCTCATGCCTTTTGCACACAATGTATATAGACTCTCTTTTTTTTCTACTGTGTTACTGACTTGTTAATTGTTTACTCCATGTGTAACTCTGTGTTGTCTGTTCACACTGCTATGCTTTATCTTGGCCAGGTCACAGTTGTAACTGAGAACTTGTTCTCAACTAGCCTACCTGGTTAAATAAAGGTGTTCTCAACTAGCCTACCTGGTTAAATAAAGGTGTTCTCAACTAGCCTACCTGGTTAAATAAAGGTGTTCTCAACTAGCCTACCTGGTTAAATAAAGGTGTTCTCAACTAGCCTACCTGGTTAAATAAAGGTGTTCTCAACTAGCCTACCTGGTTAAATAAAGGTGTTCTCAACTAGCCTACCTGGTTAAATAAAGGTGAAATAAAAATAATAATAAAAAAAATAAGGCTGTGATGCAGCAGTGATAAAGCTGTGATGCAGTGATAAGGCTGTGATGCAGCGATAAGGCTGTGATGCAGCAGCGATAAGGCTGTGATGCAGTGATAAGGCTGTGATGCAGTGATAAGGCTGTGATGCAGCGATAAGGCTGTGATGCAGCAGCGATAAGGCTGTGATGCAGCAGCTATAAGGCTGTGATGCAGCAGCGATAAGGCTGTGATGCAGCAGCTATAAGGCTGTGATGCAGAAGTGATAAGGCTGTGATGCAGCAGTGATAAGGCTGTGGTGCAGCGATAAGGCTGTGATGCAGCAGCGATAAGGCTGTGATGCAGCAGCGATAAGGCTGTGATGCAGAAGTGATAAGGCTGTGATGCAGCAGTGATAAGGCTGTGGTGCAGCGATAAGGCTGTGATGCAGCAGCGATAAGGCTGTGATGCAGCAGTGATAAGGCTGTGGTGCAGCGATAAGGCTGTGATGCAGCAGCGATAAGGCTGTGATGCAGCAGCGATAAGGCTGTGATGATGCAGTGATAAGGCTGTGATGATGCAGTGATAAGGTTGTGATGCAGCAGTGATAAGGCTGTGATGCAGCGATAAGCTTGTGATGCAGCAGCGATAAGGCTGTGATGCAGCAGCGATAAGGCTGTGATGATGCAGCGATAAGGCTGTGATGATGCAGTGATAAGGTTGTGATGCAGTGATAAGGCTGTGGTGCAGCGATAAGGCTGTGATGCAGCAGTGATAAGGCTGTGATGATGCAGCGATAAGCCTGTGATGCAGCGAAGAAAGGAAACCCATGACAAGGGGTAGGTAGGTATTTATTTTTTTAATCTTTAGAAACTGCAGCATCGGACAAGTTCTGAAGCAGGTAAACCATGTTGTTGAACACCAGGACGATGGGGTCAGAACAAGACATTTCCCCCCAAGCAACACGCACACACTTTCTCTTACTAGTAACACACACTTTCTTACACACACACACACACACACACACACAGTAGCGGTGCAAAGTACTGGAGTGGGGAGATCAAACAGTAGAACGCTGACACAGAGCCAGGCTAAGGAATTAAGGGGGACTCCATTCACAGCCTTTCTCCATATACAGCAAACTAAGAGGACAGATATTACTGACACACACCCTCCCTCCCTCCCCGTCAACCCAACTCCCAAACCACAACGGTCATTTTCTGATATATAGAAAATAGATCATTCCTACAATACATTCTCTAGTTTAAGACTGATCAATATGTGCCGGTTGGTTCAATATATACCAAAAGGTCCATGCGTCCACAATACACATACAGTACAATAAAGAGTCAGCAAACGTCAATACAGTATCAAGATGGACATTACCTTCAGCAATTATATTTACTGTACCAGCATTTACAAACCTGTTGAGGGAGGGTTCCTGTGTGTGTGTGTGTGTTGCCCTTTTCAGCAGTCATCACCTCTGACCTCCTCCCAGGAAACGAAGGTGCCGGGAGTCTGGGACTATTGGGCCAAATAACTGCCACTCCAGCCAGTAGTCAAGGAAACAGACACTAGGGCAAGGAGTAGGGTTCAGCGTTTCCCCAGTGTGAAGGGTAAACGGTCACCCAACAAACAGCTATTCTAACTCTAGTCTACTGCCATCATTGACATTGGACTTTAAAAAATCTAAAATGACCATCATAATAAATCAACAACAATCATTATATTTTCATCAAAGTAAGCAGGCTCAATGTAAGCTTCCTTGACCGGTGGTTGCTTCGTCTGTGCCATAATGAAAAGGGGCCACTGTATGGTAAGAGGAATGTGGGGGAAATCTATCAATATCATATTTCATCTTACAGTTTAAAAGGCAAAACAATTGTGAGTGAACGGTGAGTTTAATGCATAAGCTATCAGGGGTCTGCAGAGGCACCAAGTCAATTTGTCCTTCAGGCTGAGAGTGAGCAGGAGAGAGAGAGAGAGAGAGAGAGGGGGTAAGAGAGAATGAGAGACAGAAACAGAAAACAAGAGAGAATGAGAGAGAGTGGAAAGAAATCCAAGATGGCCGAGTGTTGGCACAGTGGTTGCCACAGTTGCTAGGTGACGAACTGAGGGTGCACAGGAACCACCTTTCTGAGGTTTATTCTCATTATGAACAGAGTGACCCCCCTTAGGGTACCAAAGGCAGGGAGGGGGGGGGGTCATGTATCCAAACCACATTCTAAAGTCTTTGTTTCCTAAAATCTATCTAATCTAAATCCCACGGAGCTAGACTACCATCTATATTAAATCAGGAACCCCCAATCTCCCTAAGTTGTTTGTAAAATGTTGGCACAGCACGGAGAATATCTAAAATATTCACATTTCAGCAAACAAAGCCGAACAAACAAACTTAACATGTTAGTTTAATATCTCCCCCCCCCATGTTTACAGTTTACGCCCTAAAAAGCCACAGGCAATGACAATAAGGAATTGGCAATATGACTCGTCTTTTGTCATACCACAGTCCCGCAGAGAAGGGGGCGGACAGTCAAAGGAGAATCTACAGTGCGCTAAGGGTAGCACCTTCAGGTACAGCTATAGACACACACACACACACACTACAATATTAAAATCTCAGTTGTTGCAGTTTGATGTGGTATAGCAGTTGTCCATTTTATCATGGAACTTCACCAACATTGGCTGTGACCTGAAACGTTCACTTTATAAAAATCAAAAAAGCAAAATAATAAAATGGCATGAAGACATTAAATTAAAATGTACAAATTAGTCAGCAAACCTGTTGAGGGACACCAAATGCATGAAATCTTCCACAACATTAATTTCTAATTTCACACATTAAATATTCAACCACTTAAATACCCAAACTCAATTTTCATAAACTGGCCTAAAAAAATGTTGAAGGAAATGGCATCTAGAGCACCTCGTCAAGATGTAGGCTTACGGCTAAATACGCCGGTGTGCCCGATCAAAACGCTAAACGGACTGTACTTGGATCCTTTCTGTTCTTCATAGATTCTGATAAGATGTCTGATTTAGCGCTGTCACGTTTAAACTGACGCGTTAGCGATCTTCACGGTCAAGTTCAACGGTTTGATTTGATCTAATAAAGAGAATCGGGCTCCATCCTGGACTGGAAGACTGGGGACTAAACCATAGTTCCTAACACCTCCTCCCTATAAGGCCTCAAAAGGGAATCCTCAGACTTCCTCTCTGGGTGCAGCTTTAGAGGTGCATGGTTTGGAACAAGGCCATAGACCCGATTTAGGAACAGAGGGGACTAACTGAGAATTGGATAAAGAATTAGGATGGTCAAGTACATAATACCAAGACTGGATATTGAATCTCTCCTTCTCGCTTACTGACGATCGGAAAGGCCAACATGCAACGGGGATTCTTACACTGAAGACCGCAACTCTTTATGAGACCAAGGCCCGTATTCACAATACATCTAGGATCAGTTTTACCTTTCAGATCATAACGAATAAGACAGGGATTGACCTGACCCTAGATCAGCACTCTTACTCTGAGACACCCTGTGAATATAGGCCCTGGAATGTCCAGAAGTGAGAACTTCGACCAAAATTCTAAATCAATATCACAGTTCCAGGTTTCATTGAATAGGCGAAGGCATCCCACTTGGCACGGATGTCAAGTCAATGTTGGTTCAACGTAATTTCATTGAAATGATGTGGAAACAACATTGATTCAACCAGTGTGTGCCCAATGGGTGACTGACTGGACAGATGATATCTGTTGAATAGCTACAAAGCGTGCTTGTTGAGCCCTAACAAAGCGTGCTTGTTGAGCCCTAACAAAGCGTGCTTGTTGAGCCCTAACAAAGTGTGCTTGTTGAGCCCTAACAAAGCGTGCTTGTTGAGCCCTAACAAAGCGTGCTTGTTGAGCCCTAAGGGAAGTTGATAGATTTTCTGCACCTATCAAAAATGGAATACGAATGAGGACCACACTTTTCAAAAAGGTTTCTATAACTCCAACCAAAATAGTCCTTTTCCTCAGAGATCCCACAAACAGGACCAACGCACGTAGGAGCTGAACGCTCAAAGGCCTCTCTCACCTCACCTCACCTGTCTCCCACTAACTAGACCCCCCCCCCCCCCCCCCCCCCCCCCCCCCCGTACGGATCAGTCCAAAACACAAAATGAATACTTTTATACTGAACAGTGCGTTCATCAAAACATGCTCCAGTCTTTTTACACCGCAGTTTTAACAACAAATAAAAAACCCAGTACATTTATATCATGACTCATTTTAAACAATTCACTTTTTGTTTTATACAAGACTATAGACAGAAGCCTACATAGCATAATCAACATCGGGAAAACAACAAGATAGCGCTTGAATAAAATACAAAAATACAACGTTTTGGCTTGTAGGTCAATATGTGCTACTACCATTCTCTCCTGTAACCTGTGTGGATAGTGATGAGTACATGACCATCAGTGCTCTTCTCTCAAAAAAAGCGAATGAACTCATGTTCTTCAGGTAGCAGCACTAAAAAGTTACACATTCACACAAACCGGTAGTCAAGCAAAGCGTTCCTAGTGGGAGTCTTAAAGGCTGTTTATCCGGAGGCTTGACGCTTGCTAGTGTCCCCATCCGTGCACTAGCCCAGAGGTGAGTACTGATTGTTTTAACCTACATTGTCGCTATTGTGTAAGAAGCTTTAGCGCATGCAAATGCTAACCTAGCTGGCTAGCTAAGCAACGGGAATGACCTTGAGATAGAAAAACACTTGGCTTTACTCACAGCATAGCACGGGATCGAGTCGCCATCCACAGACTGCGTGTCTGTCTATTGCATAAGGACGTTACTACAAAAACGAGAAGCAGGCAAAAAAGGGTATTCCCTTTGATTCAGGCAGGATGACATAATTCCACGAGCCTGCAGCTCTGGCAGGATTTATTGCACACTTTACCAGAGGGGGGGGGGGGGGGGGGGCCTCACTAAAAGCCCTACCAGCCAAACTATAGATTTTTCAGGCATTTTTTTGCACTCCGGTTTCACACTCATACACAGCACACATACACTGAGACAGGGACTGAACCATTCAAGCCCCCTGTGGTTTAAACATTCACCTCTCTAGGAGGTACAATAAAACCCCTCTGTTGACCCGAGAGTCTAGCATCCATAGAAACGGCTTCCCTTTCTCAGACCCACAGTGCGAGGCTTATTCATCCAGAAAAGAGGACAAAGAGAGAGAGGAGTGTTCATCGCTGTTCACATCATTTTGGGGACAAGCGAAACAGGACCCTTATCCCCGATTGGTCAGACAGCCAGCCGATGAGGGCATTCTCTCACCCCCAGGTCTCTAGCACCAGTCGGCCATTTTGGTGCCAGTGCTAGCAGTAGAGAGACATCCTGCTGCGCCGCATGGCCTCGCTGATCAGGTAGGCCGGGCTCACCTCGGGCTCCTCTTTCATCACCTCAATGTTCTGCCATTCGCCACACTGGTTGGACTTTTTGATGGTGTCCACCACGCACAGTGCGTACAGGCAGTCCTCGAAGGTGGCCGCCATAGTCAGCGGCCTTCCATCCCACGTGCGCCGGTCATCCTGGTCCTCGAAGGCCTGCCGCACCGCCTGTACCATGCAAATAGTTCCTGTCAGGTAGGGTGAGGGGATGTCGCTGAAAGCCTTCTCCGGTAGGGAGGCCTTCTCCAGAGGGGTGCTGTCCTTCAGAAGTAGCTCCGGCCCTCCATCCATGGTGTTCTTCTGGCCGTACAGGTCCGTGCCGCTGACTGTCAGCCGGCCCACCGTGCCCACCACGATCACCTCCTGGCGGAAGTCGCCGGGCACGTTGAAGTTGAGCGTGACGGTGCAGCAGGCGCCGCCCTCCAGCACCATCTGGAAGGTGCAGAAGTCGTCGCTGGTGATTTGGCGGATGCCACAGATGTGCGCCGTCTGCTTGACGAATGTCTTGAGGAAGCCGTGCACTTTGGCCGCCCGCTGGCCCGTCAGGAAGGTGAGCAGGTCGATGATGTAGGTACCCACCGAGTGCAGCCCCCCACCTCCCATCAGGTCGTCACAGCTCCAGTTGTACTTCTTACCCAACAGGCTGCTGCTGTGGACCTGGGCCTCGCAGACCAGCAGCTCCCCCACGTAGCCCTCCTCCACGAGCTCCTTCATCCGTACGAAGGCGGGCAGGAAGCGCAGCACGTTACCCATAATGCTCAGCAGTTTGGGGTAGTACTGGGCGGCCGACATCATGCGAAAGGCATCCAGTGGGGTGGCGGAGCGGTCGCAGATCACGTTCTTACCGATACCTGCGGTAGGGGAAAGAGGGAGGGGAGTAGAGAGAGATAGAGAGGTCAGTGTTACTCACACGCAGACATAATATCCTCCTCTCCATGAAAACATCCCGTGAAGAGACAATGAATCAGTGCAAAACAAAATAGCTGACACATATTTCAACATAGCTTCTGTTGTTGTCGTTGAGAAGAAAGACTCGCTCTGTTTGACATGAGTGTACAGACAGAGTTCACTTTAGACTGCGGGGACCAAAGGGATGAGGAGACGGGAGAAAAAGGTGAGTGTGAGAGTCAAAGCACTTTGAAGTAACCTCATTAAAGCCCTTTCCTTTAATTCCACTACTTACTAAACCCCCAGTGGTGCTCTGTTCACAGCCTCATTACAGAGATCTCTGAGGAATGGTGCTCTGATCACACAGCCTCATTACAGAGATCTCTGAGGAATGGTGCTCTGATCACACAGCCTCATTACAGAGATCTCTGAGGAATGGTGCTCTGTTCACAGCCTCATTACAGAGATCTCTGAGGAATGGTGCTCTGATCACACAGCCTCATTACAGAGATCTCTGAGGAATGGTGCTCTGTTCACAGCCTCATTACAGAGATCTCTGAGGAATGGTGCTCTGATCACACAGCCTCATTACAGAGATCTCTGAGGAATGGTGCTCTGATCATACAGCCTCATTACAGAGATCTCTGAGGAATGGTGCTCTGATCACACAGCCTCATTACAGAGATCTCTGAGGAATGGTGCTCTGATCACACAGCCTCATTACAGAGATCTCTGAGGAATGGTGCTCTGATCACACAGCCTCATTACAGAGATCTCTGAGGAATGGTGCTCTGATCACACAGCCTCATTACAGAGATCTCTGAGGAATGGTGCTCTGATCACACAGCCTCATTACAGAGATCTCTGAGGAATGGTGCTCTGATCACACAGCCTCATTACAGAGATCTCTGAGGAATGAAACTGCTGCAGATAATAGCCTCTGACACATCTAACAGCAGAGCAGAGAGAGAGGCTATTCACCTACTGCCCTGTCCGTGCCACTAGAAAGGCTAAAACAATTAACATAGAGCCGCTAATAGCTCACTTCACCATTAAGCTCATTACCCTGAGACGAGCAGTTAGCCTCTTCATAACGCTGAGTGACTTTTAGAAACATAATGGATACTTAACATCCACTAAAATAAAGGCAGTGTGGGGCGGCCAATCAAGACGCTAATCTAAGTACCTCCCAGTGGTAACAGAGTATTGATACCTCCCCCCTACACCACGGGATTCCTGGCCAGCCAGCCCTCTGTGAACCCTCAATGCCCGCTGTAATTACCCCAGGCGCATAGATTAACAGCGGGGGTGGGAAAACACCCACCCCCCCCCCATTCCTCTTCTACATCAACCTCCCCCCACACCAGAGACATTTTGGAATTCAAAATTTCCCAGCTAATCTCCCATTAACTCCGAAAGGCAAGATCCAGCCAGGCCAGGAAATGGATCACCATGACCCAGTTCTGTGGTGCCACAGGGAAAAACCTTCCCCTTCTGATGAAGGCACAGAGGCTGGCTACAGTGTCCCCTCCATCGTGGAGGCCTGGCCCTGGGTCTTCAACTGCGAAAAGTTGATTTATTATGCCACATTTGCCAGTTTTACATTAGTGAAACTGCAAACAGGATGCATGTTTTAGAATATTTGTATTCTGTACAGGCTTCCTTCTTTTCACTCTGTCATTTAGGTTAGTCAATTAGGTTAGTATGGTGGAGTAACTACAATGTTGTCGATCCATCCTCAGCTTTCTCCTATCACAGCCATTAAACTCTTAACTGTTTTAAAATCACCATTCACAATCACCACTGAGAGTGTGGGTGATACCAGATTGGCATTTCAGAGAGTAGACCTGACACAGTTCTTATAGCCTTTAGCCGTACCCTTATCCTAATCCTCTCCTCTGTTCCTCTGGTGATGTAGAGGTTAACCCAGGCCCTGTGTGTCCCCAGGCGCTCTAATCTGTTGACTTCTGTAACCGTAATAGCCTTGGTTTCATGCATGTTAACATCAGAAGCCTCCTCCCTAAGTTTGCTTTATTCACTGCTTTAGCACACTCTGCCAACCCTGATGTCCTAGCAGTGTCTGAATCCTGCCTTAGGAAGGCCACCAAAAATTCTGAAATGTCCATCCCCAATTACAACATTTTCCGTCAAGATAGAACTGCTAAAGGGGGCGGAGTTGCAATCTACTGTAAAGATAGCCTGCAGAGTTCTGTCCTCCAATCCAGATCCATTCCTAAACAGTGCGCGCTTCTACTTTTAAAAATCCATCTCTCTAGAAATAAGTCTCTCACTGTTGTCGCTTGTTTTCGACCTCCCTCAGCTCCCAGCTGTGCCCTGGACACCATATGTGAATTGATTGCCCCCCATCTATCATCAGAGTTCGTACTGTTAGATGACCTAAACTGGGATATACTTAACACCCCGGCCTTCCTACAATCTAAACTAGATGCCCTCAATCTCACACAAATGATCAAGTAACCTACCAGGTACAACCCCAAATCCGTAAACATGGTGTCATGACGTTGGCCTGTTGGTGAGGTTTATGACCCCCATAAATACCTTTCCCCCTTTCCTCTCTCTCTCTCTAGTCTACAGAGTGACTATTGGAAAGCCCTTTGTTAACATAGAGAGAGTCTGGTGAACAGAACCATATTTCGGTAATCCAACCAGTTGAAAATATGCGTTGGTACTTAAAGAATATGTCAGATCAGTTGTCATCGGAGACATTATTACTGATGATTACTGATGATAGGATGACAAACTGTACCTACACATTCTAGTTATCAGATTCACATGGTATTGTTGTGCAATTAAAATGTTAATATGAAACTATGTAAAAAAAAGATTAAATGTAATTTTAGCTTCTAAATGAATTGTTTCCATAGGGTAAACTCTGTTCACTCAGTGGCCCCGCCCAAGTGAACAGACATTGGTTGTGAACTATGAAACACGCCCTTCTCTCCACCACCATATAAGCACTTTACGAATACGTAACATGTGTTCCCGAGGACGTGACTGCTGACCAGACGTTAAAAGGGCTAATATCAACTACAGAACCTCTCTTTCATATCGTCTGAGATCCCCAAGGATTGGAAAGCTGCTGCAGTCATCCCCCTCATCCCCTGGACCCAAACTGTTACAGACCTATATCCATCCTGCCCTGCCTATCTGAGGTCTTCGAAAGCCTAGTCAACAAACAGATCACTGACCATCTCGAATCCCACCGTACCTTCTCCGCTGTGCAATCTGGTTTCCGAGCCGGTCACGGGTGCACCTCAGCCATGCTCAAGGTACTAAATGATATCATAACCGCCATCGATAAAAGACAGTACTGTGCAGCCGTCTTCATCGACCTGGCCAAGGCTTTCGACTCTGTCAATCACCACATTCTTATCGGCAGACTCAGTAGCCTCGGTTTTTCTAATGACTGCCTTGCCTGGTTCACTAACTACTTTGCAGACAGAGTTCAGTGTGTCAAATCGGAGGGCATGTTGTCCGGTCCTCTGGCAGTCTCTATGGGGGTGCCACAGGGTTATTTTCTCTCTTTTCTCTTTTTTTCTTTTCTCTGTATATATCAATGATGTTGCTCTTGCTGTGGGCGATTCCCTGATCCAGGGCTGTTGAGTCTGCCAATAAGAATACGGTGATTCACAGAGTCGAAAACCTTGGCCAGGTCGATGAAGACGGCTGCACAGTACTGTTTTTTATCGATGAGGGTTATGATATCGTTTAGTACCTTGAGTGTGGCTGAGGTGCACCCGTAACCAGCTCGGAAACCGGATTGCATAGCGTAGAAGGTACAGTAGGATTCGAAATGGTCAGTGATCTGTTTATTAACTTGGCTTTCGAAGACTTTAGAAAGGCAGCTAAACACAATGGCCCTCCAATTTAGGATGACAAAAAATAGAACCGTCTGGAAAAAAAATGGGAACCAGTCGTTGTGATCTGCCATCTAGGACGCTATCAGTGTGCTACTCTGAGGCTCCACGGTGTCAACAGATTTACAGCCAGGACAGGACAGGACAGCCCAGGCCAGCCAGGACGGCCAGGCCAAGTTTCATAGAGTGGGACAGGTAGTGGAATTTTACTGCCGTTGTACAGGAACTAAATAACCAGCTGTCACCATGCACTCGCGGGTGCTATGACTCCGTGTGTGAGTCTGTGTGCACATGTAGTAAACAGGAAAATAAGGAGTGTTTGGGCTTCCAAAGACATCCGCTAGCAACTCGGCGGAAAAGTAATTAGCCCAGCAGCCAATGAACTCAAGGAGGCTACAACGTTCTGTCCAATCAGTGTTTATTTATCCAAGGCTTTTTCAGAAGCTCAAAACACTAATTGATTTACGCAGATGGATGGGAGATAAAAATGGGCTGTTGTTTGGAGTGGACCGGTTGATAACGATAAAAATATGCATCCAGTTTTGATTGCATGAATGAGTAATAGATTGAAGCTTTTCCATCTCAGAGAGAAGATACTTCTGAAGTAGTTCCAACCTGGGATTGAGTCAAAGTTGTGCTAACGCTCCATATTGTAGCTCCGTAGAACAGAAAACTATTTTACTGAGCAAATGCTGACGTACAGTTGAGCTAAGAACCTCTCTAGCCATCATGTTCATCACAAAAGGTTGAATGATAGAGACACACAGACCCGTCACTGGAAGTGTGTAATGCACTGGGCATCATACCACTACCGTTCTTCGGCTTTTACAAATTAAAAAGACACATCCACAACGCAGCAGCTGACGAAGGAGAGAAGGATAGTGACAGACGAAAACCAGACACCTAGTAACAATCTCATCTTTAAGGCTGCTTGCCCAAACTGAATTAGTCCTAAAGTAACTACAAGAGGGAGGAATCACTGAGCTAAGGAACACAAGTTGGACTCGCTACAGCCTCTGCTTTCTAAATCGAACGAGAATCAAACTAAAAAGAGCTTTCTGCTTACTAATTTGCTCATTGTTCCACGGGGCTTGACTCCTCCAGTGTCCAGTCAGCAGCTAAATGGTCCCTCCAAGCAGGGACGGATAGCCCCATCTCCAGGGACAGATAGCCCCATCTCCAGGGACAGATAGCCCCATCTCCAGGGACAGATAGCCCCATCTCCAGGGACAGATAGCCCCATCTCCAGGGACAGATAGCCCCATCTCCAGGGACAGAACAATGTTTGCTTTACTCTCACTTAAGTACAAAACAACACAGAAATGTAACTCTAATGTCAGTGGGGAAACATTACCTTAGCCAACTAACCACTTTCTCCCAGGCTCGCCTCCACTTCATGAACATCCTGCTGATCCTCAATTTCCATAACATAACCCTTTTTAAATGTCAGATGATATTATATGTCACACTGTTACTGAGAGATGTCAGAGATGTCAGAGCTGCAGAGATGTCAGAGACAGCCGTCCAGCCAAATACATAAGCTCGTGGTCATAAGTGCTGGCACACTAACTGACTTTTTCCCACCTCAATTAACCAAACAAGAGACCTGTCCACATTTTGGTGGTTAAAATACATTTAGTAGAGAACAGTGTGGTTTAGTGTAAAATGTAAAAAATCTGCATCAACCTGCTGAAAAAAGGATGAAAAAAAAACATGCCGAAGACTAATTACTACAAGACTAATTATTACAAGACTATTTTCACACGTCACAGACAAGTCTTTACTGCGGTATGAAATGGGTCAAATTAAACAGCCTCGCATTTGAATGGGTCCCTTTCTTTTAGAACAGAATATTCAAGTTGGAGGGATTTGAAAAGTACAGACCATTTGCATCTGGGTCTGAATGACACTCGGGGCTCCATTAGCGAGCGGTGAATATCTCCAAGATGATGGAAGGCGTTAGCATCACTGAGCTGGGTTTTACTCCCGCTAACGCCCCGCGGAGTCATTAAACAGAGCCTTCCCACATGCTCAGAGTGCAGCTATTACGTTGCATTAATATCATAGAAGGTGGATACCGACCCATTAAAAGGACAGCGGAGTTGACGGTAGGTGCAGTGCTACCACAACATCTGGCTGGTAGGTGCAGTGCTACCACAACATCTGGCTGGTAGGTGCAGTGATACCACAACATCTGGCTGGTAGGTGCAGTGCTACCACAACATCTGGCTGTGGTAGGTGCAGTGCTACCACAACATCTGGCTGTGGTAGGTGCAGTGCTACCACAACATCTGGCTGGTAGGTGCAGTGCTACCACAACATCTGGCTGTGGTAGGTGCAGTGCTACCACAACATCTGGCTGTGGTAGGTGCAGTGCTACCACAACATCTGGCTGGTAGGTGCAGTGCTACCACAACATCTGGCTGGTAGGTGCAGTGCTACCACAACATCTGGCTGGTAGGTGCAGTGCTACCACAACATCTGGCTTAGCGTTTTAAAAATCAGCATACAGTGGTATATCTTTCAACCAAAAACAATCTGCAGGCCTGTGATTTCCTCCCTTTTAGAGGCTAAGAAAATATATTGATGTCCTGTCATGGTGTCATGTGGCGATCAACCTTCCACTAGCCTCTAGTCCCGAGGGACCAATTAGCCACGTGCGCTAACCGCCACCGCCTACTTAAAATCAGCACACGTCCCTTCATACTATATATCACCGTTGTAACAACGTTACACGTGTACTATAAAACAGGGAACCGCACAAAGGAGAAGAATGATGGGGCATTATTATATTCTGTTCAGTCAGTCACTCGGTTCATTTTTCATGTTAATGAACGCATGTCGTATCAGACACACGCTGTGAAAATTAGCTGTGCATATTGGCCGTAAGCGCACTCCGTTTAATTAATCTGTCAGTATAAATGTCAAAACAATTACAGGCTACGTTGAAGCAGTAACGTGTTTGTTATGGCCTAGCGTAGAGTGAGTAATTGGCCACAACACTGGGGGAGAGGTGGGGGGAGGGGGTGTCAGCCTCATGCACAACCCCCTGTCGAAAATAATTAATTAAAAGGGACAAACAAGTGACCTTTTTAGGACCCCCATCGTTCTCCTGAGACAACAGGCTGGTTTGGAGTGTGACTGTCATTAAAGAAGATGACATAGCAGTGGATAAGTAGGGAAGAGTAGAGGAGAAAACATTTAGGCTCCTGACCAATTGTATCATCCTATAAGACCGATCCACATGATGGTTGACTAACAACACTACCCCTTACATTCATTCTCTTTCTCAGAGTGATACACTACATTATCAAAATATGTGGACACCTGCTCCTCAAACATCTCATTCCAAAATCATGGGCATTAATATGGAGTTGGTCCCCCCCCTTTTGTTATAGCAGCATTCTCCACTCTTCTGGGAAGGCTTTCCACCCTATTTTGGAACATTGCTGTGGGGACTTGCTTCAATTCAGTCACAAAAGCATTAGTGGTCGGGCACTGACGTTGGGCGATTAGGCCTCTGGCTCGCAGTCGGCGTTCCAGTTCATCCAAAAGGTGTTGGACGGGGTTCAGCCAGGTCTGACTAATGGAGACAGACATCTGACTCACTGACTGCAGGGCAAAGGCATATAGAACAGCTATGGACAAACACAGCTTCCCTTGTACGCCTCACTGCCAGTCCTTTCTGTAAAGACGGGCTACAATTGAACTTCCTCTTGTTCAGTGGACGAGAGAAACACAATGAGCTGGCCCGGGTAAACTGGGAAAGAGGAGTCAGTTGGCGGCGAGAGAGAAGGGGGTGCACATTGTTGGCATGGTGATGACCTCTGTCATCCTCCCACTCAGGGTCGAGAGAGAGAGAGTGAGAGAGGAGGATGAAAGCACGAGAGAGAGAGAGAACACTGATATCTCTCTAAAGGAAAGAGGGTCAATCATTTTCAGCCTCTTTATAGACAGTGCTGAGAACAGCCACCATCTCGGGTGATGTTACCACACAAAGCCAGCACAGGTGTAAAGGTAGCAAAAACATACAAGATCAGAGGTCAATTACCTCAGATAACCTCTTCAACACACGCAATATATATTGAGATACCATAGCGATGGGTTTAAATTGCTCTTTTTGCCATCTGGTAAACCTACATCAACAACTGGATAATCCAGCCTTAAATTGCCTTGGCAGAGCATATTGGGTCAACTCAGCAGATACCTTGGCTGAGCATATTGGGTCCACTCAGCAGATACCTTGGCTGAGCATATTGGGTCCACTCAGCAGATACCTTGGCTGAGCATATTGGGTCCACTCAGCAGATACCTTGGCTGAGCATATTGGGTCCACTCAGCAGATACCTTGGCTGAGCATATTGGGTCCACTCAGCAGATACCTTGGCTGAGCATATTGGGTCCACTCAGCAGATACCTTGGCTGAGCATATTGGGTCCACTCAGCAGATACCTTGGCTGAGCATATTGGGTCCACTCAGCAGATACCTTGGCTGAGCATATTGGGTCCACTCAGCAGATACCTTGGCTGAGCATATAGGGTCCACTCAGCAGAAACCGTGGCTGAGCATATTGGGTCCACTCAGCAGATACCTTGGCTGAGCATATTGGGTCCACTCAGCAGATACCTTGGCTGAGCATATTGGGTCCACTCAGCAGATACCTTGGCTGAGCATATAGGGTCCACTCAGCAGAAACCGTGGCTGAGCATATTGGGTCCACTCAGCAGATACCTTGGCTGAGCATATTGGGTCCACTCAGCAGATACCTTGGCTGAGCATATTGGGTCCACTCAGCAGATACCTTGGCTGAGCATATTGGGTCCACTCAGCAGATACCTTGGCTGAGCATATTGGGTCCACTCAGCAGATACCTTGGCTGAGCATATTGGGTCCACTCAGCAGATAGTGGAGTGTTTGTGTGAAAGAAAAGCGTGGCTGACAGGAACGCCACAATGAATAATTTGTGCGATTCCTGCCTCAAGACGTCAGATAAACACAATGAAATATGCACAGCATGGTTAAGAAGACGATTATTTACATGAGCAAACAGATGGTATGAGTGTTATAGCCATTTCTCAGCACACAGGGTTCAACAGAGAGACCTTTACCATGCTGGTATTCCAAAGGTCACAGAGACCTTTACCATGCTGGTGTGCCAAAGGTCACAGAGCAGAGGGGCCATAACAACCACCACACACTCCAACAAAACCTGACCATCTCTCTGCTCGGTTCTCTAGTCGAGGAAACGGCCTACCTCTTAAGCATCACTCATTTACTTCCTGTCCAAATTCTGTGCAAACTTCAATGCAGACCAACCCAGAATACTGTAAGAAAAAAAACATTTACCTTTTCATTCTGCCACAGCCATCATTCTCCTAGAATGCCTATGGCGTACAATTCATTCTGACCTAGAGCTATGCAGACAAAAACGCTGCAGACCATTCAGCGTACCCTCTGAATGACACAGTGACTTGCTGTGTACAGTATATTAGAGGGCGAAGGGGAGCGTAGGACTGCTTCATTACTGAGCCCTTCATGGAGTAGGGCCCTCGTGCCTGCCATGTGTTGGTAGTACGGAGGATTGGAGATAAAAAAAATAGACATTGTGAAGTGAAGCAGAATCAACGGCTATGATGAATGTGGGAAATGTCAAGAGTCAGCGCATATTGTCCCTGAATACCATGAATAGAAAATGCCAATTCCATGATTATCATTGGGCTATCAGGGTAGCCTAGTGGTTAGAGCGTTGGACTAGTAACCGTAAGGTTGCAAGTTCGAATCCCCGAGCTGACAAGGTAAAAATCTGTTGTTCTGCCCCTGAACAGGCAGTTAACCCCACTGTTCCTAGGCCGTCATTGAAAATAAGAATTTGTTCTTAACTGACTTGCCTAGTAAAATAAAGGTAAAATAAAATTAAAAAGGTAAATTTTTATTCAAGATTTAGTTTATCGTCATGGTGTACAACATTGGCAGTCCATGCCAAAATAAAGAAGGCTAATATTTAATTAAAATTAAGTGATAGATGTCCACGATGTCAGGAAATGAAAATCAGTTATCTTGGAGTCTTTGTTCCTGTGAAGTCATTTTTCTTTGAGGGTGAAAACACGTCTGACTTCACCAGGAGGGAGACGCGTGTTTAAATTGTTGCCGGGAAGAAAATGTGTTGGAGAGATTAGAAGCAAGATAAAAGGGTAAAAGGCAACTACGCATCACTCAGGAGGGACGTTTTGGGGTTTGGCACTGAGGCATTGTTCTTAACTAAGCCTTCGGATGCTGCACCCTCAATAGGCTCTCATCGACAGCCGCCCATAGTGTCTGTGGCCATCATTAGCATCTCCATAGCAGGGAACTTCCTTTTTCCCCTGTTGCTCATTGCTGCTAGCAAGACACCCTGCAAATGTGCACTTGAATACTCTCAAATACTGGAGCGTGAAAACACACACACACACACACACACAGGAAGTGAGAAATGTCCTGCGGCTACATGGGATACAAATGTCCTTACCGTTTTTACAGTACAAGTCTCTTCTTTCCAACCCCCGTTAGCATTAAAACACAATAGCTGCATTATTAATAGCATGTTTTGAACTGATCATCTGGGTTACTGTTACTGTCAGCCCAAACCTCTACAACCTTAAGAGACCCTTTCCTAATGCAGATGAATGATGGGGACCTTTGGGTAGTAGTGAAATCTGCTGTCCCCTCACGGGACTGCCTCAATGTGGGCCTGCCTCCCGTCTCTCGTCCCCATCGTCCAATTATGAAACACGAGTGCGGCTGCTCCCTTACAAACTCACATAAAGGATATTTGAGAAGTCCCCCCCCCCCCCCCCCCTGGCAATGACGATAGGTAGGAAACCTAACACTGCACTAGCTTGGGTTTGTATCTACCAGCAATAAATCATTTTTCAATAGGTTCTGTGTCAATAGCTTGTCACAATAGGTTCTGTGTCAATAGCTTGTCACAATAGGTTCTGTGTCAATAGCTTGTCACAATAGGTTCTGTGTCAATAGCTTGTCACAATAGGTTCGGTGTCAATAGGCTTGTCACAATAGGTTCGGTGTCAATAGCTTGTCACAATAGGTTCTGTGTCAATAGCTTGTCACAATAGGTTCTGTGTCAATAGCTTGTCACAATAGGTTCTGTGTCAATAGCTTGTCACAATAGGTTCTGTGTCAATAGCTTGTCACAATAGGTTCGGTGTCAATAGCTTGTCACAATAGGTTCTGTGTCAATAGGCTTGTCACAATAGGTTCTGTGTCTATGAGTGTATGCAGAGAAATACTGTAATCCCTGGTTTCTAACTGACTGGTACAGTAGCTGCAAGTCTGTACTTTGTGTAGACAAGACTAGCCCCGTTTAAAAACTCACCTGGAAGGAGTGGTTTAGGGAAAACGCCTACACTTCCCTTCTGCTTAAAAGGAACATCACGTCCCCACAAACAGTCAGCATATTCATTATTGGGCAACAAGGCAATCCTGTAGAAAATCCCTGGATGGATATTTGGATCAGTGGCACAATTACAGACGGTTAGCGCAGCGTATCTCAACATGAATAGAAATAATGAACGGCAGCAGCAAAATCAGGCTTCATGCATGGCCAAATGTAGCCATTCTGGCACTGTCAAAACAAACTTTAACAAGTGGGGCCACAGAACAGCAAAAGAACAGACCCTCATTTCATAGACAATGGACGTGTTTCCATGAGTAAACTCTTCCCCCCTAACTTGAGCAATGCTCACTTTTCAGTACTGGGAGAAGGTAGGCTGGTAGAGCTCCTGTTCTGAGATTCAGTTTTTCCAACATAGACAACTTCACAGGACCGCAAGAGTAGGCCCTTTTTCTCCCACTCCAGCTTCTATTAGCACACAACAAATTCTCCAGTGTTACATGTTTCCCAGAATGCCTTGCCTTGCCTTTCTGGTCAATTGTGGAGTTACCACCCATGACTGTATTTGTTAGTGATAAGAGACATTCTATGGCCTTCACACCAAGTGAGATCCTAAGTGCATATATTATCAGGAAACATTGAATTATTCAACGTGTTACAAGCATTTAAAAAAAAAAGGCTTTATTCTGAGGGCTTAGGTTTGCCCTAATACAGTGGCCTGAAACACATGGTTTTTAGGAATGCAGGTCACATTATGCTGCCTTGCAAAGTGAAATTCCTAATGGAATCCAGCTAGTTGGGATATCCTACATTTTATTCACCAATAACCTGAATTCAGAATGACTGCTGGGTTGGGAAGTCTAAGATGCATTTTGGGAAATATGATAATGATGGGTGTGGTTTTGGTTAAACACTGGTTATTAACACCAACACTTGGGTTATTTTTACACCAGCAAGTGTTAATGTAACACCTGAATCAACACTAGAAATGTTAGGTAACACTGGCCAATCTGCTGTGCATGTAAAAGGCTGTCCTGGAGGAGTGAACATGAAGGGCCGCCTGTAAACTCTCAACAAAAAAACAAGCGGTGCCATTCAAGGAAGTAAAGGGAATGACACTGTCATTCTGTCTCCTATACGCCTGGCTAACCAGAAAACTGTGAACACAACAACAGCCTGAGTCTCAACAGGGACCTTAGAACAGAGGGATGGAAGACTAGTAGATCATCTAGACCAACATGTTCTGGCTGCCCTGAAGCTTAATCACACCAGATTTACATTCTGGTCATCATCATTCTCTCAAGAGTAAGAGATCACATAGACGGCTGCTCTAGTGGACGGCTGCTCCCTATACAGACCACCTTCAGACTAGTCTATAACCAAGCTCCCTAGAAAGACCACCTTCAGACTAGTCTATAACCAAGCTCCCTAGACAGACCACCTTCAGACTAGTCTATAACCAAGCTCCCTAGACAGACCACCTTCAGACTGGTCCATAACCAAGCTCCCTAGACATACCACCTTCACACTAGTCTATAACCAAGCTCCCTAGACAGACCACCTTCAGACTAGTCCATAACCAAGCTCCCTAGACAGACCACCTTCAGACTAGTCTATAACCAAGCTCCCTAGACAGACCACCTTCAGACTGGTCCATCACCAAGCTCCCTAGACAGACCACCTTCAGACTAGTCTATAACCAAGCTCCCTAGACAGACCACCTTCAGACTAGTCCATAACCAAGCTCCCTAGAAAGACCACCTTCAGACTAGTCTATAACCAAGCTCCCTAGACAGACCACCTTCAGACTAGTCTATAACCAAGCTCCCTAGACAGACCACTTTTAGGCTAGTCTATAACCAAGCTCCCTAGACAGACCACCTTCAGACTAGTCTATAACCAAGGTCCCTGACAGACCACCTTCAGACTAGTCTATAACCAAGCTTCCTAGAAAGACCACCTTCAGACTGGTCCATAACCAAGCTCCCTAGACAGACCACCATCAGACTAGTCTATAACCAAGGTCCCTAGACAGACCACCTTCAGACGTCTCTACAGCCTGATAGGTATGAGATGCACCAGACGAAAGCTTTCAGCATGGGAAGGACAGCGGCACACACAAAGTGTCACAGAGGTTAGCCAGTTGCAGCTAGTGTAACTTACACGCACGTGAAGCAACTGCAGGGGGCATGATGATATCCAATCCATGCAGAGTTGGGTA
The DNA here is from genome assembly GCF_057628025.1 of Oncorhynchus mykiss. Lineage (NCBI taxonomy): Eukaryota > Metazoa > Chordata > Actinopteri > Salmoniformes > Salmonidae > Oncorhynchus > Oncorhynchus mykiss. Next base: position 8,116,985 of record NC_143032.1, read on the forward strand.
GGTACCAGGTGTATCAGAAGTCTAGCGTGTGGGTGTCAGTGTTCAAGCTAAGGGAGGCCTACTTGCCCCTTTTCAACGGGACATGATTAGTACCGCTGTACCCCTGTAGCTCCTCCTGGGCTTTTTCTATATTTAGCGGCCTCCTACAGTCAGCGGGGATCAGGAAGTGTCTGTCGGTTCAGCTTCAGAGGACGCTGACCTGTTACCTGATAGCCCGGCCACTGACGCCAGGGCCAGGCTGAGGACCGCAGGAAGGCTTGCGCGGTGCTGTAAAGCTTAGTTGCATCATAGACCCAGCACTGAGCCAGAGAGCAGAGGCTGTAGGGTGAGTCTCATTAAACGAAAGAGGCTGTAGGGTGCATCTCATTAGTCTAAAGTGGCTTCTTCTCCTCGTCTCCTCTCCTTTGCATGCACTGATATGAAAAGTGTGAATAGGTTTAAAGGAAAATGAAATGTGGAGAAGACTAGGTTTTTAACCTCCCTCTCAGGTCCAACTAATTCACCTCACCGATCACATCTCCACAAGGTTTCTGTTCCCCTGAACAAACTTCATAGTGGGTGCGAGCAGTCTATAAAAACAGACACTGATAAACCCACTGATTGACATGCCATAGTTAGAAGAGACTGACAGACCGATAGCACTGACAAATGTTGTCTGTAGTCTAATTATTGTACAACGTTCACACATTGTGGTTTCACTACTTGGCTTTGTGTTCTGGCAGTTCATTTTTCTCCCAGAATGACATGTGTGAACCCCTTTCAGAGTCTCTGATTGTATGAATGTAGTAGGCCAGACGCTAGAAGGAATCTGCTCTTTTGCCTCTATTGCCTCGCTCGAACATCACAGAAGCAAAATGGGATGTTATTTGGGCCGGAGTGGATCAGAAACGCTAAATGTATTCGGGTAAAAAAAAATGGAATGACCAAAAGGAGCTTCTAATCCTCAACAGCCTGAAAACGCACTTTCATATGGTCGCCGGCCAAGAAATGCTAGTCGCTCGCACGAGTCCTTCTTTAAAAATGCAGACTGGGACACAAGATACTAATTGCAACAGGCACACTTGCTTGCCAAAGAGCCAATTCCCTGAGAAATGTATCAGACTCTCTGCGTCAACAGAATGCTACAGTAGGAAGGAGGAGGGTGAAAACCCTAACAATAAAAATCACTATTGAAGAAGCGATGTGGCCTGGCTGGATATACCAGTTGGCTGTAATGTGACTAAGATTGTCACACTGAAAGGTAAAACTGCATAACAATAGCAGTTGCTAGGGGGAAAAACACTGGGCTCATGCTAATGTTTTAGCCTGGTTTACTCTGTTTGGTTCAATGCCCAAAGTCAGGCCCTCTGGTTTGGGTTGGACTGTGTTGGCAAATGCCTTCCAAGTGCACATTCCCAAAGGGGAAATAGTTTTGTATTCCACTGCCAACTATTCCAAGCCAGCACTTTCCTGAGCCATAATGGGCCGCTGTCACAGTACCAGTATGTTGACCCTCACCACCCTCACGTCAGAGAGTGAGAGAGCGAAGCTAAAAAAGAATGCTTCTGACACACAACGGAGAGGCGGGGCTACAGCGTTCCAGGTTGACATCCTAAACTATGTAGCCAGCTCCAACATTTCCATACAGGCCTGCATCCCAACTCGAGACACGACAATGTAAAATAATGCAAAGTGTCTGTACCTGTTCAAGTGGGGAGATAACGCGTGAGGACAGTCACCACAGATAGAAATGGAACAAATTCCTAGAAGTTGTGCGCGCGCACACATTCCGATTCATTCGCATTAGTCCAGTCATGAAATAAGCTGAGGCTTTCCTTTCTCGTCTGATAACACCATCACTACATTAACCAAAACAAAGCAGGAGCGGGCAAATGAACAGGGGGCTCTTCTAAAGACAACTGTGTAAGATTAGAAGCTAGAGGACATGTTGACTCTGAGGGAACGGTCACTGTTGGGGACATTACACTGTACGTCACGCCAGAGTATAATTCAAGTTATGACAGAGATCATCGCCATGCATACCGACACTCCTGTAACAAAATCAGCACTATGAATTTACTCAAAGTCACAGTGATGACGCATTGACCTCTCAGCTCCGCAGCGTCCGTGCCGTGGTTATTCTTGTCAAACAGGGTCTGGTATGACTTTAGGTCAACGAACCTCCACGACCCCATCCAGCTCTACCACTGCGGTGTCCTTGAGGCTGATGTTATCTGGTGTTGATGTCAGCTGCTGCCGCTGATTGGGCAACAGTGCAAAGAAAGATAAATTAAAAAGTCAAAATGTAAATCGGCACTCATCAATGATAACCAAATATATTGGTCTGGGCACATGCCTATGCCTTCCCGGTTAGGAAGAGTTGACATCCCATTACCATTTGAGTAATTTAGCAGACACTCTTATCCAGAGAGATTTACAGTGGAAAGAAAGATACATTAAAAGTGTCAGGAACACACACACACTGGCCCACCTGTGCAGTAAACCTGTCAGAAGTACAATAACAACATAGTAGTACCAGTGAGAGTACCCTGTTGAACTCCTCCTTTAAGACCGTGACTTCCCATCTGCTGAGTCTGACCCATATGCTAACTATACTCAGTCTCTGCTGATGTAACAAGGCCACAGCTCCCAGCAACCCAGAGAGTAAGGCTACTTATTACGAGGGTGTCATCTTGTGTAATGTCGCCATAGTGACGTATCTTTCCCCTCTCTGCTGGGTCAGCCAGCTCGGGGTCCTCCTTGAGACTCCCTGTGCCAGGTCCCATGTCAGGATATGAACCATGACTACTCCTCAGGGTTATTTCCTATATGATCATCGCCACTGGACATCTGCGTGTGTGTCAGTCCATCCATCTGAAGTATCCATTATCACATGGTCTAGAGAGGTCAATAGTCAGACAGGGATCCGTGTCAGAATGATGTAACAATTCCATTTTCAAATGTTCCTGCTCTAGTAGATGTTAACTGGTTCATGTTGTGGGGGATGGTCTCGATGAGCTACTAATATTCCCATCCCTGTGTTCTACTTCCCTGTTGAGACTCAGGCTGTGTTGTGTGTTCCCAAGGCAGCAGCCAATGACGATCCTTCATAAAGATACATTTGGATCCAGGGGTGTAATGGATACTGGACAGTGTGGTGTAGCCCACCCAACCCTTCAATGTAGGCCAACATGAGACAAGACCCTGACTATCTGGGTTAGGGATGGAGAAAGCCTTCTGTGTGAAAGGGGTGGATTACACAGAAGTAACAGCTGTGCATTTTGATTTTCATTCAGATTGCAGCTGATTTCTTCTTCTCTTTTTTTTTACAGCATTAGAGAATCAATAGAGAATACTTAAATGACAGTTAGTTTATAACATTGATATGTATTATTCTCAGTGAACAGGGGTGTAAGTAAGGTAGGCTATTTGCAAAGAAGAGCTGGCCTGTTTGATGTGAACATAGACAGGTGTGGCATTCTTTCCCAATCAACTGCAATATATATATTTATTTTACACCATACTGCCCCCCCCCCTCCCCCTCCCCACAAAATATTGCAGTTGATTGGGAAAGAATGCCACACCTGTCCCTATGTTCACATCAAACAGGCCAGCTCTTCTACGCAAATGGTCTATCTTACTTACACCCCTGTTCATTGAGAATAATACATTTGAATTTTGTAATAAACCGTGATTTAAGTATTCTCTATTGATTTCCCAAAGGCAATACGCGCATGTCACATCATCCCATTTCTTCACCACGACTCACCTAATGTTTTGACAGCAATCTGCCGCGTTAAAGGTGGAGGTAGGTTGATACACACCAAATCCACATCCTGATGCAGCAAAACGTCGTCGATTCTATTGGTATAAAACGGTACGTTCATTTCTTTGGCCAGCTCCTCGGCTTCCTCCTGAGTCCGTCCCCATAGAGCCTTGACGGGGAATCCTTCGTTCTGCAAAAGCGGGATAATCACCCGCGTGGTCAAGCTGGTGCCAAACACGCCGACCCCGGGAAGCATGACTCGAGTCCCGGTATTCACAACCAGCTTCACAGCATACCGACCCGGCAGACGCGGGGAGAAACGCGATTGTTAACATCAGGTTGGTGATCCACCTGCGCAGATAGACCGGGCACCTCGCATTTTAGCATCTGTTCGACTCCATTTGTCATAGATATTTTCCTATACACCGTTATTCAACTATAACACGATAAGCCGTGTGTTATATCCACATATCAAAATTCAAATGCACCGTTCTTTATCATCTGCGATCGCGCACCGCACTCACCGATGGACAAGGCATCTTTCCTGTAACGCCCTCGTTACAGATAACGAAACCACGAATATTAGTCCGAATTTCCTCGTTGCAGTGTTCTACTAGGGTTGTGAAAATGCATACCAATCGCATTCAATAGGCCTGGGGGATTCCTGTATTTAAACGCATGCAACGCCGATGATCCAGCGGTATTATACCGATTGTTATTGATGTTGCAACCCAGTTATCCACTGACTGTGCTCGATACGTCAGCCTCCCAGCATGATCCCCTCCCCGTTTTAACCCTCTCGTTCCTGGCATGAATGTAACGCTCACCATAGTGCAGCCCTTACAAAACTAGGGGTCACGACCCCATGTGGGTACGCCTGATATGAAAATGGGGTCGAGGGAGAATTTTCAAAATCCTGGTAATTTATTTTGAAATAAAAATAAATTATATCGTATTTCTCTCAAAATCATTGTAATATGCTTAACCTTGAATGTAAATAAAAAATGATGCAAATCTTAAAGTTACATTTCAACCAGAGAGCGTCCTTAGATCATGGGAAATACCGCACTTGAATCCTTCCCGCCGTGAATGGCTAAGCCCGCTGCGCTCGGAAACCACTCTATTTGTTGCAGAGATTTTAATATTACCGGTCTCAATTGATATCATGAAACTAATGTGTGGGGTGGCAGAGACACAAAAACTCGCATCAATACCGTTGTCAGATAACTCTGTGAAACAAAAAAGATATGCTATAGCTAGCAATCAAGAGGAAACTGACTGAACGACTCAAACTCCCCACCGAATGCTCACCAAATGGACGTTAGCTGTGAGGGCCGAGATGCATTGACTTTTGTTCGCTACATGTTGTGGTATGCTATTCAAGAGGACATATTGTTATGTCTCACGATTCCCGAGCATGAAACGGCACAGGGGATGTTTCAGTGTGCTGCGTGGCTATATTGACGAAAAACAGATTCCATGGTATCTAAAGGTGGGCTTTGGCACATATAGGGCTCCATCCATCTATTGCAGGACGGCGCGCAGGCCTCTACACTCTAGTAATGAATGTGTCTCCCTCTGCCATACAGACTTATTGTTTGATACACCCACTGAGCTAGAATGGATACACCGAGAGCAACGGGCCAGCGCAGAACTCGGGTATAGATACTATGCCTATGTAGCAGACATATTTGGGAAACTGAACTAAACGCATGCGATACAAATACAAAAAAAAATCTACAGATGAGTCACCGAATGATCTTTTCTCCCAGACAGATGAACACGTCATAAGCCATTAAATACATGTTTAGAATGGCATGAAATTAGCTTTAAAAACGGCAACAACAAACTCAGCGTCATGGCAAAATGTATCGGGAATTTAGGTCAGATATTTTATTTGCACATTTCGGGGAATTTTACGAGGGAAAATATTTGTTGTGTACATTTTTGAAATACTTCAAATGTTGTTTATTTACATGTCTGCTCTTGTGCAGATGAAAGGAACCCAATTTCAAACTATTAAAAAAAAAAGCGTATAGCCAATAATGGATATTAACTGAACAATAATATTGTGTAGCCAGGCCTCTGTGACATTAAAGAGCATTTCTCTCAAAACTGTGATTCCTAAAAGATGTGGTCAACACTGTCATTTTTGTCTAAAATCCTAAATTAATCAGGAATGAGCAAAGTCAGCTATACCATACTAATACTGTTGATAGATTTAAACAAACAATATTGGAATCACCATGACTACAATCATAAATTGTAAACTCCATCGGCCTCATATAATATTAATTTGGGTTCACATGTTACATTTAATTAGGTTTTCGAGTCATAAACGGAGGAAAAACGAAATTGTTACTGTGTATACCACTTTAATGAAGAATAATTCAATTTTTGTCAACTCCATAAACAAAAAATCTGATGGTGCTGATGTTTAACGTCACCGAATGCTCACCATTCCGATAGAATGTTTTTATTGGGGATTTTCAAATGAATAATTTTCCATATAGTATATATGGGGGGCACCAACAACACTCAATTGTCTTAAACATCATTTCTGACTTGTGGAATTTCTCAGATTAGGGTAGAGAACTAGTTCGCTCTTGCATCTTTAATCGCAGCAGTGAAATTGATCATCAGATTCCTCATTATTTCATAAAATACTGGAAGTTTGCAGGCCTTCTATTTACGTTCAGCCTTTCTAAGTTCACTTTTTAAGGCACGAGTGTGGTCATTTAACCAGGGTGAGACTCATGGCAGACAGTTTAATCTTGGTTTTAACTGGTGTCACTGAGTCTAAAGTAGCCTTACACACAGTGCCTTCGGGAAGTATTCAGACCCCTTGACTTTTTCCACATTTTGTTACATTACAGCCTTATTCTAAAGTGGATTAAAAAAAGAATCCTCAGCAATCTACACACAATACCCCAAAATGACAAAGTGAAAAGATTTTTGCAAATGTATAAAATAATGTATTTACATAAGCATTCAGATCCTTTGTTATGAGACTCGAAATTGAGCTCAGGTGCATCCTGTTTCCATTGATCATCCTTGAGATGTTTCTACAACTTGATTGGAGTTCACCTGGGGTAAATGAAATTGATTGGTTATGATTTGGAAACAGAAATACCTGTCTATATAAAGGTCCCATAGTTGACAGTGCATGTCAGAGTAAAAACCAAGCCATGAGGTCGGTCAAAGGAATTGTCCGTAGAGCTCAGAGACAGGATTGTGTCGGCACAGATCTGGGGAAAGGTACCAAAACATTTCTGCAGCATTGAAGGTCCCCAAGAACACAGTGGCCTCCATCATTCTTAAACGGAATAAGTTTGGAACCACCAAGACCCTTCCTAGAGCTGGCTGCTCGGCCAAACTGAGCAATCGGGGGAGAAGGGCCTTTGGTCGGGGAGGTGACCAAGAACCTGATGGTCACTCTGACAGAGTTCCAGAGTTACTCTGTGGAGACGGGAGAAGCTTCTAGAAGGATAACCATCTCTGCAGCACTCTACCAATCAGGCCTTTATGGTAGTGACCAGATGGAAGCCACTCCTCAGTAAACAGCACATGACAGCCCACCTAGAGTTTGTCAAAAGGCACCTAAAGACTCTCAGAACATGAGAAACAAGATTAACTCTTTGGCCTGAATGCCAAGTGTCTCATCTGGAGGAAACCTGGCACCATCCTTATGGTGAAGCATGATGGGGGCAGCATCATGCTGTGGGGATGTTTTTCAGGGGCATGAACTGGGAGACTAGTCAGGATCGAGGCATAGCAGAACGGATCAAAGTACAGAGAGATCCTTGATGAAAACCTGCTCCAGAGCACTCAGGACTTCAGACTGGGGCGAAGATTCACCTTCCAACAGGACAATGACCCTAAGTACACAGCCAAGACAACGCACAAGTGGCTTCGGGACAAGTCTCTGAATGTCCTTGAGTGGCCCAGCCAGAGCCCGGACTTGAACCCGATCTAACATATCTGGAGAAACCTGAAAATAGCTGTGCAGCAACGCTCCCCATCAAACCTGACAGAGCTTAAGGATCTGCAGAGAAGAATGGGAGAAACTCCCCAAATACAGGTGTACCAAGCTTGCAGCATCATACCCAAGAAGACTCAAGACTGTAATCACTGCCAAAGATGCTTCAACAAAGTACTGAGTAAAGGGTTTGAATACTTACATTGGCAAGAAAAAGTATGTGAACCCTTTGGAATTACCTGTATTTCTGCATAAATTGGTCAGGAAATTTGATCTGATCTTCATCTAAGTCACAACAGACAAATAGTCTGCTTAAACTAAAAACAAACAATTATACACTTTCATGTCTTTATTGAACACACTGCGTAAACATTCACAGTGCAGGGTGGGGAAAGTATGTGAACCTTTGTTTTTAATAACAGGTTGACCCACCTTTGGCAGAAATAACCTCAACCAAAAGTTTTCTGTAGTTGCAGATCAGACCTGCACAACGGTCAGGAGGAATTTTGGACCATTCCTCTTTACAAAACTGTTTCAGTTCAGCAATATTCTTGGGATGTCTGGTGTGAACCGCTCTCGAGGTCATGCCACAGCATCTCAAATTCGGGTTGAGGTCAGGATTTTCTTCTGATGAAGCCATTCTGTTGTTGATTTATTTATTTTCTGTTTTGGTTTATTGTCCTGTTGCATCACCCATCTGCTGTTGAGTTTCAAATTGGCGGACTGATAGCCTTACATTCTCCTGAAAAATGTCTTGATAAACATTTTTTTGTCGATGATAGCAAGCTGTCCTGGCCCTGAGGCAGAAAAGCAGCTACAAACCATGACGCCCCCTTCACAGTACTTTACAGTTGAGATGAGAGATTGATGTTGGTGTGCTGTGCATTTTTTTCTCCACACTTAGTGTTGTGTGTTCTTTCCAAACAACTCAACTGTAGTTTCATCTGTCCACAGAATATTTTGCCAATAACTCTGTGGAACATCCAGATGCTCTTTTGCAAACTTCAGACGTGCAGCAATGGGTTTTTTTGGACAGCAGTGGCTTCTTCTGTGGTGTCCTCCCATGAACACCATTCTTGTTTAGTGTTTTACGTATCATAGACTCGTCAACAGAGATGGTAGCATGTTCCAGAGATTTCTCTAAGTATTTAGCTGACACTAAGATACTTCTTAACCTCATTGAGTTTTCTGCGCTGTGCTCTTGCAGTCATCTTTGCAGGAAGGCAAGTCCTAGGGAGAGTAGCAACAGTGCTGAACTTTCTCCATTTATAGACAATTTGTCTTACTGTGGACAGATGAACATCAGGGTTTTTAGAGATACTTTTGTAACCCTTTCCAGATTTATGCAAGTCAACAATTCTTAATCTTGGGTCTTCTGAGATCTCTGGTTCACATCAGGCAATGCTTTGTGTGAATAGCAAACTCAAATTGTGTGAGTTTTTTTTATAGGGCAGGGCAGCTCTAACCAACATCACCAATCTCGTCTCATTGATTGGACTCCAGGTTAGCTGACTTCTGACTCCAATTAGCTTTTGGAGAAATCATTAGCCTAGGGGTTCAAATACTTTTTCCAACCTACACTGTGAATGTTTAAATGATGTATTTTGTGTAATGTATTTTTCTTGTCTATATTGAATACAATAATTTGTGTGTTATTAGTTTAAGCAGACTGTGTTTGTTGTTGTGACTAATTTTATGACCAATTCATGCAGAAATTCAGATAATTCCAAAGGGTTCACATACTTTTTGTTGCCACTGTATGTAAATGTGGTATTTCAGTTTTGTTTTTTGTTTTGATAAATTAGCAAACATTTATAAAAAACTGTTTTTGCTTTGTCATTATAGGGGTATTGTGTGTGTAGATTGATGAAGGGAAACTGTTTAAATACATTTTAGAATGAGGCTGTAACCTAACAAAATGTGGAACAAGTCAAGGGGTCTGAATACTTTCCGAAAGGCACTCTGTCATTGAAAATGTTCAGCAAATGATTGGAGTGATGACAGAGAACAGACAGGATATAACGGATTGGTAGGTGCTCTAGCAATTGTTTAGTTAATGAAGCGACAGCAAGTGTGGATAGACACATTTTTTTAAGAGGAGAAAGCATTTAAAAAAAACAATAGGTTCCCAAATGAGGAAACTTCTCCACATGACACAGGGCTACATACTTTATATACTTGTGCCCGCAAACAAAAGGGATAAAGCTTGGAACGTCATTGGTAGCAGTCCTATCTTATGACTATTCATATAACGTAGGAGGTCAAAGGTCATTCAATGCCTTTCCTGGTCCAGTGGAGGAAGAACTTGAGAAGTTTCCTCAAACCACAGATCTAGGATCAGATTATCCTAACCCCAATCCAAACCCCTAATCTTATGGGGACAGAAGAATATCTGACTCTGGACCAGCGGTTATTAAGGGCAATTCAACTTCGGAGTGAGGGGTTACAGGGCTTGGGGTCGCTATGCATTTACAGTGCCTTGCGAAAGTATTCGGCCCCCTTGAACTTTGCGACCTTTTGCCACATTTCAGGCTTCAAACAAAGATATAAAACTGTATTTTTTTGTGAAGAATCAACAACAAGTGGGACACAATCATGAAGTGGAACGAAATTTTTTGGATATTTCAAACTTTTTTAACAAATCAAAAACTGAAAAATTGGGCGTGCAAAATTATTCAGCCCCCTTAAGTTAATACTTTGTAGCGCCACCTTTTGCTGCGATTACAGCTGTAAGTCACTTGGGGTATTTCTCTATCAGTTTTGCACATCGAGAGACTGAAATTTTTCCCATTCCTCCTTGCAAAACAGCTCGAGCTCAGTGAGGTTGGATGGAGAGCATTTGTGAACAGCAGTTTTCAGTTCTTTCCACAGATTCTCAATTGGATTCAGGTCTGGACTTTGACTTGGCCATTCTAACACCTGGATATGTTTATTTTTGAACCATTCCATTGTAGATTTTGCTTTATGTTTTGGATCATTGTCTTGTTGGAAGACAAATCTCCGTCCCAGTCTCAGGTCTTTTGCAGACTCCATCAGGTTTTCTTCCAGAATGGTCCTGTATTTGGCTCCATCCATCTTCCCATCAATTTTAACCATCTTCCCTGTCCCTGCTGAAGACAAGCAGGCCCAAACCATGATGCTGCCACCACCATGTTTGACAGTGGGGATGGTGTGTTCAGCTGTGTTGCTTTTACGCCAAACATAACGTTTTGCATTGTTGCCAAAAAGTTCAATTTTGGTTTCATCTGATCAGAGCACCTTCTTCCACATGTTTGGTGTGTCTCCCAGGTGGCTTGTGGCAAACTTTAAACAACACTTTTTATGGATATCTTTAAGAAATAGCTTTCTTCTTGCCACTCTTCCATAAAGGCCAGATTTGTGCAATATACGACTGAATGTTGTCCTATGGGCAGAGTCTCCCACCTCAGCTGTAGATCTCTGCAGTTCATCCAGAGTGATCATGGGCCTCTTGGCTGCATCTCTGATCAGTCTTCTCCTTGTATGAGCTGAAAGTTTAGAGGGACGGCCAGGTCTTGGTAGATTTGCAGTGGTCTGATACTCCTTCCATTTCAATATTATCGCTTGCACAGTGCTCCTTGGGATGTTTAAAGCTTGGGAAATCTTTTTGTATCCAAATCTGGCTTTGAACTTCTTCACAACAGTATCTCGGACCTGCCTGGTGTGTTCCTTGTTCTTCATGATGCTCTCTGCGCTTTTAACGGACCTCTGAGACTATCACAGTGCAGGTGCATTTATACGGAGACTTGATTACACACAGGTGGATTGTATTTATCATCATTAGTCATTTAGGTCAACATTGGATCATTCAGAGATCCTCACTGAACTTCTGGAGAGAGTTTGCTGCACTGAAAGTAAAGGGGCTGAATAATTTTGCACGCCCAATTTTTCAGTTTTTGATTTGTTAAAAAAGTTTGAAATATCCAATAAATGTCGTTCCACTTCATGATTGTGTCCCACTTGTTGTTGATTCTTCACAAAAAAATACAGTTTTATATCTTTATGTTTGAAGCCTGAAATGTGGCAAAAGGTCGCAAAGTTCAAGGGGGCCGAATACTTTCGCAAGGCACTGTATCTCCCTTCTCCACCTTGAAGCAGCCACAGTGCAGGCTTGCAGGATGGCAAAGAGAATCCATCTGGTGAGCGTCCATACGAGCCTGTAGGTATAGGAAGGACATGGGACTAGTAAGGGACATGGTTTACAAGCACTGGCTTGTTTTAACCTACCTACAGTAACGGAGACCAACACATTCCACATAGGCTATGTGGAGCTTCACAGTCACCATGACTACCCATTCTCATGTCTGAGCAAGAAGTGTTCAAGACAAAAGTGAGGCCAGCAGGCTCATGCCAAGGTGAGTCATCTGTGTGTGTGTGTGTGTGTGTGTGTGTATGACACAGTATCACAAACAAACTGAATAACATTGCAACACACTTTGCTTCTGGTATGTCTTCTCTCTCTCTCCGTTTGCTCTCTAATTTTATTAAATCCTTGTGCTTTTGATTTACTGAAGATGGCAGTGATGTCCTGCTATGGGCTATGTAACCGTGCGGAATGTGACTGGGGTGTCTGTCTGTCTGGCTAGGAGGAGTGACAAGAGGCACCGAGGTTGGGACGAGGGCAACGAATTACCATGGCTCTGGTTGGCTCTGGTTGGCTCTCCTTGGCTTCTGGTTGGCTCTCCGTGGCTCTGGTTGGCTCTGGTTGGCTCTGGTTGGCTCTCCTTGGCTCTGGTTGGGACCTACTGGGGATAGAGTGTTAGTATGGAAGCCTGAATGTACTCAAAACATTTTCTCTGTCCATCAACATGACAAAATAGGAGTGTCACCACACACACACAAACAAACCCCAAAACCTTCCCCTGGTTTGACATAGAGATAAAGTGGTGGTAGCCATCCTTCCTGTAAAGGGATTCAACAAGACCTCATCCATCCTCTGCCATCAGGTTAATCATAGTGACATGGAGAATCCCCACCGATCTATCATCCCTGATTTAAAAAAAAAAAAAACACCTTTCCCTCTTGAAACCTTGTGTCAGCCAGCAGCTCACACGAGACATGTTCCTTGCCCCTGCCTGCACCATTCTTTAGTATGATGCTTAGAGACTTGGTCATAATGGCAGATGGTTACTGTGTCGCCTCAGCCCGAGTCTATACTGTCAGGGCAGAGCTCCTAATGGACAAAGAATAGGAAGTCAAATAATTAGTACCAGACTATATGCAGCATCTTTTCTATATGTAATTTCCTGTTTACGTTCAGAGCTGGGGTGGCACCTTGCAGGCACATTCTTTAAGTGGCCCCTCTCTTGCCGGTGGAAAATGTGTATTTTTCAGATAGCTGACTAGAGACTAATTTACCCATTTAAAAAAAAAATGTCGTTGACATGCGTAAATTGAGTGACTGTCAGTGACTGGTTTAAGAGGAAACCTGCTGATGCGCCTACCACATTTCACCGTGTGTATTCTACTATTCTAACTGTCAACAGCGAGTTGAGACCCAGGCCGGCCGTGATCAGAAGGACCTATAGCGCTTTTACAGCACCAACAGCTTGTCGTGATTGTATTGTAACCAACAATTCCTCTGACTTGTTATATAAAACTCGTGTTTTATATATTGTATGAATACTCGCAAATTTACATAGAACACTGTAAATACACAAATACATGTTCCCGAAATTAGTATTTATATGTTAGCAAGAGTAAGACGGAATATGCACTGAAATCAGTGGCTGTCAGATGCTGTTTAAGATGAGGGAGGACAATTTATTTTCATGAGCATGGCCTTATTTCTATTACAGCATATTGGATGACTGTCATTCATATTCCATTCACTCAGTTCAATGTAACATCAATAGGTGTAGGTTACTACATGATACTCAGATTCAAGTATGTTTATCCCTGCTTTTTCCGTTTAATTGGCGGAATGAATGATCACATGTAAACACACAGCCAAGTTGTATTCCTTCTCGCATCGTTGTCACCATATTATCTAAAGTAACGTCATAGTCAGCATAGCTAATAGAACTAACGCGTTAGTAAACCCACTACAATCATGCAGTAACATTAGTGTTCAGTCAGTAAGCAGTTACACCGGCGGGCCCCGGTGGCAATAAATTAGTAAAACTAAAAGCTTACCTTGACTTGAAAGAGTTCCAGTGTTGTGTTGGATTGTCAGAGCCAGCTAGCTAACATAGCATCCCTCTGTTATAGCCAGCTAGCCAACATAGCATCCCTCTGTTATAGTCAGCAAGCTAACATAGCATCCCTCTGTTATAGCCAGCTAGCTAACATAGCATCCCTCTGTTATAGCCAGCTAGCCAACATAGCATCCCTCGGTTATAGCCAGCTAGCCAACATAGCATCCCTCTGTTATAGCCAGCTAGCCAACATAGCATCCCTCTGTTATAGCCAGCTAGCTAACATAGCATCCCTCTGTTATAGCCAGCTAGCTAACATAGCATCCCCCTGTTTGAGCAGGGTGTTTTAGTAGGCTAAACTAGCTAGTTGCATTTGCTAGCTAAGTAAGTGAAACTGAAGGGGGGAAAATGACATCTCTCTCCATCTCTTGATTTTCTTTAATTTGGGAAGAAATTCATTTGTTCAAAACTGTTAACTACTGTCTTTCTCTCTCTTTGAGTCAACTACCCACCACATTTTATGCACTGCAGTGCTAGCTAGCTGTAGCTTATGCTTTCAGTACTAAATTCATTCTCTGATCCTTTGATTGGGTGGACAACATGTCAGCTCACGCTGCTAGAGCTCTGATAGGTTGGAGGACATCCTCTGGAAGTTGTCATAATTACTGTGTAAGTCTATGGAAGGGGGTGAGAACCATCAGCCTTCTAGGTTTTGTAATGAAGTCAATGTACCCAGAAGAGGATGGAAGCTAGCTGTCCCCCAGCTACACCACGGTGCTAACCTACAGAGTGCTGCTGAGGCTACTGTAACCGATGTGAAATGGCTAGCTAGTTAGCGGTGGTGCGCGCTAATAGCGTTTCGATAGGTGACGTCACTCGCTCTGAGACCTTGAAGCAGTTGCTCCCCTTGGGTGGGTAACGATGCTTCGTGGGTGACTGCCTGTGTGCAGAGGGTCCCTGGTTCAAGCCCGGGTAGGGGACGGATGAAAGCTATACTGTTACACTACTGTTGACCTTCTTTGCAAAATAGTGTTTTAATCAATTATTTGGTGACGTGATTCTATTTAGGATAGTTTTATCATAAATGTTTTACAATGTTTATGAAATTCACTGAAGTGGTCCTTCCTCCTCTGAGGAGGCTCCACTGACTGAAATGATCCAAACCATCCTCATCCATTTTTGTTCCGTTGCTAAACAGGGGTGTTTTAATGCCAAAACTAAATTAAACTGCAATTCAGCAGTACCTATCAGAGGTGACAAAGGTCAGAAAGAGTCACACAGAGGGCACTGCTTTAACACTACGGTCTTGTTAAACCAGATAAAAGGTAATTCAGGAGGCTATAGAAGGTGCATCTTTATAACCCTTGTTTGAATTCGGCAATTCACACCGACTGGCATGTTACACGTTCATTTTAATACTATAACATATGGGGGTTACTAGTGTAAGCTCCCTGAGGTTCCGATATGACATGCAGCATCTCCATGAGCTCTGTGATGTAATGGACTCTACAGCTCTCTCTCTCGCTCTCTCATTGGCTGCCCCCTGGTGGAGAGATTCTACAATGTTTTACCCCCTTATGACAGATGCAATATCATGGGATCAGTTACATGAATCAAAGGTACCTTTAAAAAAAAACAATAGAGCCTTCATATCACTTATGTAAGTAGATGCATTTATTTGCCACTTCTCAATATAACAATATACTTGCATACCTATCCTGCGGTCAATTTAACACAATGAACCTTTGGTTTTAAGTGGTTCCAAACGTCTTCCATTTAAGAATGATGGAGGCCACTGTGTTCTTGGGTACCTTCAAAGATGCAGAATTTATTTTGGTGCCGTTCCCCAGACCTGCACCTCGACACAATCCTGTCAAGAGCTCTACGGACATTTCCTTCCACTTCATAGTAAATGTCAGAGCAAAAACGAAGCTCGCAACTGTGGTACCTTGAAATAGACAGGTGTGTGCCTTTTCAAATGTGTTTTATTGAACTCATGTCCAATCAATTGAATTTACCACAGGTGGACTACAATCAAGTTGTAGAAACATCTCAAGGATGATCAATGTAAACAGGATGCATCTAAGCTCAATTTCGAGTCTCACAGCAACGGGTCTGAAAACTTATGTAAATAAGGTACGTTTTAAAATTTTTAATACATTTGAAAACATTTCTAAAAACTTGTTTTTGCTTTGTCATTATAGGGTAGTGTGTGTAGATCGGTGAGGGAAAATAATAACTTAATCCATTTTAGAATAAGGTTGTAACGTAACAAAATGGGTAAAAAGTCAAGGGGTCTGAATACTTTCCGAATGCACTGTATATCCTACACAAAATACTGTATTTACCTCAACAGAATAATGTATAGCTCAACACTACATTCAGTTGTGTCCAACGATGTAGCCCAGGATTAATGTTGGAATAGGAGATAATTACCCTGCTGAAATAAATATTTTTATTCAATGACAAACCTGACAAAATGACACAGTAGGCTATACAGTTCTGACATAATTCAGCACTTTTATTTATATCTACTCCGAGGCACGGATACAATTTAAAAGGGCTACCCCCTCCACTACGTGTGGCCCACAAGTGACTTCCTACTGGAGTCTGTGACGTGTATCCACTAAGCCGGGACAGCAGCAGTACCACCACACGCGGATACACTGCTTCTCCCTCAGAATGAGCGGAGGCTCACTCCTCAATCGCTTCATATAAAAGATTGTTACCATTTACAGAGAGAGAAGAAGAAGAAAAAAGAGAAAGCGATTTGAACAGGTTTATTCTCCTTTGACAACGGTATCCACGGTATTCACCTCGAGATACATTCTCTCGTCACTTGAACCAGAATGGTGGAACATATGCTGCTTACACGTCCTATACAGTTACCCAGAAGCCTTAGCTTTGTGTCCTCTAAGATTTTTTACACTACTAACAACGTGATATTTCATATCAGACTCAAAGATTTGATCTTTGGGGGCTAGAAACCTTAAAATAATAAAACATGTTAAATTAACTTAAAATCATATTAGTAACATAACCCATTCTCCAACTGGCTCCTCTAAAATCCTTTCTGTGAAATCTCCACCAGAGTCCAAGCAGAGGTCTTCAAAAACCTTGTCCATGTCGTGTTTCCAATGGGTTAGGAAAAAACACAAACATACCTGCAAATGTCTTGACATATAACCCCTACCCCTCCTTAAAATCACAAGACTCCAGTCCTGAAAAGTCACAGAGTCCGGTATAACGTAACTGTTAAGGGCAGACAGAAACTACGACTAACTAGACACAACATTGTCTAACCGATGGTCGACTCTACAAAAACAGAGACACTAATTGAAACATACTGTTGAAATATACAATGTTCTGGCTACAAAATACTGCACAGCTACAAAAAAAAAGTTCTAAATAAAATGCAGAGGAGGAGGGGGGGATTGGTTCCTTCCTTTGTCCCAATAGTTTCCTATATCTGGCGTCAGTTGCCTATAGAAGTAGCCTTCATGTGCCCTAGAAATCACAGATGCCATTGCCTCCACTGTTAATATGCAGCCTACAAGGAAGTAATTTTGTAACTAGGAACCTGCATACTGCTCGTTGGTATCACTGCTCTCTTTATTAAGCTAACGTATGGTCCTCAAGGCCTTCGTCAGAGCTCTCTTTTATTTCCCCCTCATCGTATTCAACTGTTACCATGCACCTGCTACAAAGACAGCTCAGATGTGCGATAGTACCTTTTCAATTTTGTAACCAGAAACTCCCCCAAAAATGTTTAGCTAATAATTTGTGTTCAAATGTGTGTAAATCTGTGTTTCCAAATCAAAAATAATTAAGTGGTTATAATGCATTATAATGTATTTACAAATTAAATTGATCTTGCCCCGCCCCGCCCTAAAAGCACCTTCGTCTGTTAACGCGTGCACTGTGGCTGACATTGACCAACATATACTTTCACATCAGTCCATTTGGCACGCTTCTTCCTATACAAAGTCACAATGATTCATCGGGGTCAGCTGACATGAAACCTAGAGAATAAGCATACAAATAATAGGAGAACAAAGCCTGACATTGAACAGTGTGATCAGCTGATTTATATGGCCCCCCACATCCTATGGCCCCCCACATCTGTCCTATATGATTGCTCTAAGAGACAGCATGTTTTCAGTAACCCCCCCCCACACTCTGCATGCTCATCTCCAGAGAGAGAAAACAGTGATGGTTCAGAGCTACTTCATAATGACACTCTTCCCGTCTATTCTATTCCAGTACAGACTCTTGGTTTGGTGTCCTGCGATTGACAAGTGATACTCACAAATCCCAACCATGTGAATGCAGTGGTCACTGTATTACAAGGAAAGGGAGGAAATACTTAGTCAGTCGTACAACTGAATGCATTCAACTTAAAATGTGTTTTCTGCATTTAACCCAACCCCCCGTGATAGCATCCCAGCCTAAAGACGTCTATTAGCAGAGCTAAACTATGCAGTGAACAGAAAATACTGCAGTACTGTAAATCGAAAAGACGGAGCAAAATGATGTGTGTTGACGATGTCCCTAATGACACCTAAAACGGACAAAACAGTGGTTCTGTCATGCCAAATAGTGTGCCCCTCTAAACCATTAGCATCCGTTGCTATATCTATTTGGCCAGGGCGGGGGGGGGGCACACTATTTGGCATGATGGCTCCAATAACAACCTTTTGTTTCTGATTGAGGGTCGAAGACAATTGACCAATTCTTTTAGTTGATGATTAGGTCAGATTGAGCTGTAGTGTCAAACCAGCTCATGATTTGTCCTGTACGTTGATGCATAGATCTAAAGGGCTCTGGTAGGGGAAGTACCTTAATGACCCCAGTTGTCCTAGACTTGTTAAGCTGTGGAACAGCACGTGAATTTAAACCAGCACTCCTGAACATAGTATCTTTACAACAAAAAAGTCATTTCCATACCCTGCACCCTTGAATACAATTTCCAATAAATCGCAACTTTGTGAATCTTTATATAAATATGCTTAATGCGGTGTACTGTGTGTAACATACAGTCAACAAGGGCTAAATACAATAGTATATAGTATGGCTATCTTCCCAATGCAACGGCTGTACTTGGGGGGCTTTGACCAATGCTACAGAGCCAATACCACAGGGTCCATTTAGGAGACCTCCCAGGCAAGGTGGACCACCTTCAGTGTCTCAGGGCTTAGTGAGATGTCTGCAAGTCACCACATCAACAGCATCTATTGCACAGCCAAATCCTTGGCCTATCCCATGCCAAAGCCCCCCACCACACACACATACACCTCTTTCAGACGTTGTGCTGCACTCAACAGCAACGAGCTGACAATTAGCACAAGCAACATTAACAATTAATCCCTTGACAATTGAAATAAATGAATGAACCCTAGTCCAAACTGGTGGACCCATCCACTTATGAGCTAAACCTCCTCACTTCCTCAATTGGAAGTGAGGTTGACAGAACTCCTCTGCGAGTAGATTCAGACGAATAAGAGTGTACCAGTAGGACGGAAGAGCTCCTAATGTGACCCCCACCTTTAATAATCAAGGGACAATGGAGCTCAGGAAAGCTATAGCAACAACTTGATGTGTGGGACAGATTTGAAATAAAAGTAAGCTTTGTTTTGGACTTGCCATCCACTCTAACAGAGCTCTGCTGTGGGCTAGGATACTCCAACGATTCACAGAAGCATGTTATTCCAAGGCAAAATGTTTCTATTTGGTTCATATCCGATATTAGATGGACCAGGAAATATTCATCTATTTCAGGGTTCATAGGAGATGTATTTCTGAGCTGAGAGATACCTTAGAGGCAGCCTGGTGACATCAATTTGAACCAAAATGAGGACAAACTAAATGATGATTCCCTACATAGTGCATTACACATGACTAAGGTCCATGGTACACACTTACCATGAACATACATGACAACTCAACACACACACACACACACAGAGAGACAGAGAGTGAGGAGAGAATAAGAAAATCTGAACAATAAACATCAACACGTGTCAAATTAAAAGTTAAAGTGTATGAATGCTGTATCCTCCAGTCGCTCGGCGTGATAGGCAGGCCCCAGGACACCTGTGCTCTCCACGAGTCAGGGCGATGCTATCACATCACAAAACCCTGACTGGTCGTCCCTTCCGAGGTCAAGAAGTCCTCTGTCCAATACCATTGCACACCCCCCTCCGACAATCCCACAGCAACCCAGAGGATTATTTCTCCCTAAAATGCCATCTATTGCCGTGGCCATTTCGTGGGAATGAGCGTTTAAGAGTAGATAGTGATGACCTCGCGGCCGCCCCCGCGGACCAGGAGGACCCGGTTGAGACCCTCAAGCAGAACCTCCAGGAACTCCATGTCTGAGACGCCAGGGGTCAAGGAAGAAACCAGTCACATTACATGACACAAAATGCTATGTGGGCTAAAGCAAGAGGGACTGGTTTGGCAGATGATTGGATGGCTTTTAAACATCTTCGAAATATGGGTGTGGCTATGATCCGTAAATTGAAAGCAGACCACTACCTGAAATCTACTTCACAAAATTTAAATAATCCATCAAAATTTTGGCAAGTAGTGAAAGGTTTGGAGTGCAGAAAAGATACATAGCTTCCTAATTGTTGGTCGACACACAGATTGTAACTGAGAGAACCTCCATTCTGAAAGCCTTGAACCAGCATTTTTTAGATGCAGGCAGTTTATTTGAAAAGGTCAAAGGTATAATTGAGCCCCCTATAAATGTACCTGCCACCCCTGTGCACTCCTTCACCAGGTTCTCCTTTTCATCCTTCTCTGTTTCAGAAGTTTGTAAAGCCCTGCAAGAAATGGATTTTAAAACATCCCCTTGCCCTGATGATCTAGACCCCCTCCTACACCTAGCCGCAGACATCATTGCTCCCCCCTTAACATGTATTTTTAACCTTACGCTTGATGTTATGGAAATCTGCTTTTGTACTGCCTCTCCTGAAAGGTGGAGATCCC
Source organism: Oncorhynchus mykiss (assembly GCF_057628025.1). NCBI lineage: Eukaryota > Metazoa > Chordata > Actinopteri > Salmoniformes > Salmonidae > Oncorhynchus > Oncorhynchus mykiss. The sequence goes on from NC_143032.1 coordinate 8,137,857, forward strand.
TCCCTACTTGACAATTATCAACCCATATCAAAATTGTCTGTACTTTCAAAGGTACTGGAGTCCTTAGTTAGTAGGCAGCTAAATACCTACTTCCAAGAAAACAACATCTTAAATGGAATGCAATCAGGTTTTAGGTCTGGCCACAGCACTGTTTCAGCAACATTGAAGGTTTTAAATGACAGCTTTTGACACTGTTGACCATGCTGTGTTAGTATAAAGGTTAAAATGTTGTGGAATTACTGGTCATGCTCTAGATTGTGTACAATTTGATAGGTAATTTTTAAACCAATGTGTACAATGAGTCCATAGAAGTGTGCTCAGGTGTTCCGCAAGGTTCTATTTTGGGCCCACTGTTCATTTTGTATATCAACAACATTGGAGATCATATTGAAACAGAGGATGTTCTAATAGTAGTAGTTTATCTTTAGCTTTTGAAAATGCCCAAAGAGCATTTAACATCATACAACAGAACCTGCATGATTTAAATCTGATTCTAAATTCGGGTAAAACCAAATGCATGGTATTTTCAAATGCCAGGCATGTTACAAATCATGTCATTGCTACATTGACTGGACATACTATAGAGTAAGTTAAAGCGTACAAATATTTGGGTGTGTGGGTTGATGATGAGCTGAGCTTCACTGTGCATGTAGAGAACTTGATAAGGAAGCTCAAGCTGAGAATAGGTTTTAATTACCGGCATAAGGCTTGTTTTTCTTTTGATGCCAGGAAGGAGCTGGTACGATGTACATTACTGTCGGTTTTAGATTTTAGTGATGTTATATATATGCAGGCCTCAGCCACTACCCTGAGAGCACTTGATTCAGTGTATCATGCAGCCCTCAGGTTCATTACAAATCAGAAACGTCTAACACATCATTGTGATCTCTACAGCGCTGTTGGCTGGTCGTCATTGATCTTGCGTAGGCTTAAACACTGGTATACACTGATTTATAAGGCCATTTTGGCTAAAATGCCACTTTATCTCTGTTCTTTTTTAGTCAGTTCAGTAAATAAATATCAATTACGGTCCCATTCTGATTAGCTTCTAACAGTACCAAGAACTAGAACAGGTCATGGTAGAAATAGTTTCAGTTACTTAGCACCGTGGTCCTGGAATTCTCTCCTGAACACTTTAAAATGTGATGATCTAGTTTTGTTGGTGGAGTTTAAACACTTGATCGATGTATATATCATAGAAGAGTGTAATTGTTTTTGGGCCAGCTGTTTTTAGTCAAGTTTGTGTTTTTAATGTAATATGTTATTGTTATATTGTATGTGTGTTTATAGTTTTGTTTAATGTTGTGTTAGTGTATGTAAGTTGTTTTGTCTGAAACGTTGTTCCCCCTGCTGCTATTGGACCAGGTCTCTCTTGGAAATGAGAAAAAACCTGTATAAATAAAAATAAAAAAAATTACAAAATTTTTAAAATGACAGGGGTGGATACAGGTCACGTGACTGGCAAGGGGAAAGCTTCACCTGTAAAGCTATTAGTTATATGTTGGTGAACACCTTTATTTAAGCAGGTAGGCTAGTTGGTGAACACCTTTATTTAAGCAGGTAGGCTAGTTGGTGAACACCTTTATTTAACCAGGTAGGCTAGTTGGTGAACACCTTTATTTAAGCAGGTAGGCTAGTTGGTGAACACCTTTATTTAACCAGGTAGGCTAGTTGGTGAACACCTTTATTTAACCAGGTAGGCTAGTTGGTGAACACCTTTATTTAACCAGGTAGGCTAGTTGGTGAACACCTTTATTTAAGCAGGTAGGCTAGTTGGTGAACACCTTTATTTAACCAGGTAGGCTAGTTGGTGAACACCTTTATTTAACCAGGTAGGCTAGTTGGTGAACAAGTTCTCATTTACAACTGTGACCTGGCCAAAATAAAGCAAAGCAGTTCGACACATACAGTTCGAGATACAACTCAACTATTAACGACTAAACAACTTCTGCAAAGAGATCATCCTCAACTGTGTCAGATTGATGACGATGCATTTGAAGTTAACTTTGGGTAAACATGTCCAACTAAGCAATGCACAATGCTACTGACATAAATAGTGAAAGTTGAATAAAACTGACATTTGTCTTTAAAAAAGGATACAGTTCTCGTCGCCCGATCTGTTCTTGGGCGGTCCCGGCATGTTGAGCAGGACCAGGTGGGCTCCTTGTGACCTGTTCACCACCACCTCGTTCAGCTTGACCGCAGTGTGCATCCGGCGCACGTTGGACTGGTTCCTATACCACACCATGGTGACAGTGAAGAAGAGCAGGCTGAACACACCTCAACCCTGAACTTCGACCCTGACTTTTCCAATATTGACATTGAATCCTTACTAGAAATACGATGCTCAGCTCCAACTTTTGACCAGTGATCCTCCGTGTACGTCATCAATTTATAAAACACGGTCTAAAATTAGGACTCAACCAACAACAGCTAATCTAAAAATATGTCATTGTTCTCACTTGACATTAAATATTGGTAAGAAAATGCGATTTGTCAAAAATCAAAGCATTCAGTGATGATTGATAAAACACTTCTTGATAATTCTGAGCAAATAGTTTGTATCGTGAGATCGGTAGCCTTTAACACAAAGAGATGAGAACACGAAGCAGGACACGAAGCAGGACACGAAGCAGGACCGCTGGGTGGCTATGATAGCGAAGCCTTAGGCGTTATCATTATTAGAGATCAGGATGGCAGTCGAAGCAGCGTCATACTCCACATAGCAGCCGTGGCAGGAGGGGCCTGGTGTACTGACTAACACAATGGGTAAACCTGTGGGTATGAAATATTCCGAATGCTGATTGGTTGACAGCCACGGTATATCAGACCGTATACCAGGGGTATGACAAAACATGTATTTTTACTGCTCTAATTACATTGGTAACCAGTTTATAATGGCAATAAGGCACCTCAGGGGTTTGTGGTATATGGCCAATATACCACGGCTAAGGGCTGTGTCCAGGCACTCTGCGATGCATCGTGACTAAGAACAGCCCTGAGCCGTGGTATATTGGGCATATACCACAAACTTATTGCTTCAGTATAATACCGTGTTGTAAACACAGCACTCCAGTATTCAACTTGTTCTTTAATTGACCAGTTCAATATGAGATTGGGTGATATATTGAAAAGCCCTTCTTGAGTTAGAGCGAACAGCAAAGTAAATAAAATAAAATGCAGAGCATGATATGAATGGCTCGAAGCTGAATAAACACATCACTAATACAACGAGGCACTTCCAAAAAACTGCTGTTTTCCATCCAGTTGAGATTTGACAGTGTAAGGACAATATCAGACTGATTGTAATTACCAATTGAAATGGATTTTGAACCCCTGATAGCCTTTGGATCTGGTCTCTATACTAGACAACAAGGCATTAACAGTATTGTTTGCTATGACTAAGGTCTGTGTATGGAAAGCGCAATTTTTGGTTGCACCTGCTACATAACATGATGCAATCACATGCAAATTAACTCTAGGGAGGTCCTTCCAGGTTAACTCTAGGGAGGTCCTTCCAGGTTAACTCTAGGGAGGTCCTTCCAGGTTAACTCTAGGGAGGTCCTTCCAGGTTAACTCTAGGGAGGTCCTTCCAGTTTACGAGACAAATGTTGGGAGGAATGGGATATGGCTGGGAGGTAAACAAGATGAAGGAAACAGAAATTGACTACTGTTACAGAGCAACAGGCATACACATGCACACAGCCTATGGTAAAATGAAATGTCACTTACAGACTCTCCCACTCTCTAGAAGGAGGAAAACGAGACAAAACAACAAACAGGCTTAGACACTTTCCAGAAACCCCTAGTGTATCTACTGTAGCACAGTTAAACACAGACACCCCTGGTGTATCTACTGTAGCACAGTTAAACAGACACCCCTGGTGTATCTACTGTAGCACAGTTAAACAGATACCCCTGGTGTATCTACTGTAACACAGTTAAACACAGACACCCCTGGTGTATCTACTGTAGCACAGCTAAACACAGACACACCTGGTGTATCTACTGTAGCACAGTTAAACACAGACACCCCTGGTGTATCTACTGTAGCACAGTTAAACACAGACACCCCTGGTGTATCTACTGTAGCACAGTTAAACACAGACACCCCTGGTGTATCTACTGTAGCACAGCTAAACACAGACACCCCTGGTGTATCTACTGTAGCACAGCTAAACACAGACACACCTGGTGTATCTACTGTAGCACAGTTAAACAGACACCCCTGGTGTATCTACTGTAGCACAGTTAAACACAGACACCCCTGGTGTATCTACTGTAGCACAGCTAAACACAGACACACCTGGTGTATCTACTGTAGCACAGTTAAACACAGTGCTTCCCTAATTTTAGCGGGATGGTTCCAGTCAGATGTTTTCACAGCTCAAATGTACTGTAGTCAAGAGGTGGGAAAAACAAATCGGACAAACTAACTCTTTTAAAATGTATGTTCTCCATTATTAGCCTCTCTGGGTCAGGTCCAGTATAGTGTCGTAATAATGTTGGGGCTTGTTTGATTTTAGGCTGTGTATTCAACTAGACGTTCTATCTGCCCTTTGAGATGGTGGGATCAGAGAGACAAAGACATGATGGTCATTGGTCCAAACGGTGCATGTGATGCTCTGCGTGGTGGAGCCATGCATTGGATGTGCCCACACACAGTTACACAGTCAACATGCCAACGCAGCCTGAACACACACCATGCAGAACGTGTAACCATTATAAAAAGGGGTTCTACAGATGGTCGAGATACTTGCTGAAGAGTCATTGGCTACTCCATTTTGGATCTGGAAGGATGAAGGATAAGAGGTTCATAGTGGTTGACTTACGGCTTCATGTTGAAGAGGTCGCGCACACCCATGTTGACCTCGGAGCGGTTGCGGTTGCGCTCGGAGAGGAACTTATCCTTGGTCCACGTCATGTGGACTCGGTCAGGGCCGGTGTCGGGCTTGTCGTTGAGCGCGGCATGGGATGCCGTGTTTCTGTCGTGGATCAGCTGGGCCTGAAAGAGATGGAAATGATGAGAGACAGAGACACACCGACAGACAGACAGAGGCAGAGAGAGAGAGACAGAGACACACCGAGAGACAGAGACAGAGAGACAGAGACACACCTAGAGACAGACAGAGAGAGAGAGACATACATATATATATATATATATATATATATATATATATATATATATATATATATATATATATTATATATGAGCGAGACACAGAGACAGACCGAGAGACAGAGAGGCAGAGAGAGAGAGACACACCGAGAGACAGAGAGACACCTAGAGACAGAGAGAGAGACAGATATATATATATATATATTATATATGAGAGAGAGACAAACCGAGAGACAGAGAGGCAGAGAGAGAGAGAGAGAGAGACACACCGAGACAGAGACTCACAGAGAGGCAGAGAGAGACAGATATATATATATATATTATATATGAGAGAGAGACAGAGACAGACCGAGAGACAGAGGCAGAGACACACCGAGACAGAGACACACCTAGAGACAGATATATATATATATTATATATGAGAGAGAGACAGAGCGAGAGTGAACGAAAGACAAAGACAGTGACAGAGAGACAAAGAGAGAGAGACAGAGGAAACGAGAGATATATATATACAGAGAGGGAGAGACTAAACTATAGAGTTCCACAAACCTGGTAGTCAGAATAACACCACTCATGCAGTCAGCTCACATAGCAAAAACACATGTTACATCACAATAAACATGAATGACATGGAAAGTAGACAGGGTTACAGTCATACCCAAATCTATGATGTGCAAAGTGTTCTTTACACAGGCCAATAGCCCTTTGGTAAGGAGTGAGAGAACATGCTAGTTGGACCTATGACACTGACAAAGAGTGAAGATCCATGCATAATGCTTGTCTCTGGTGGTTGGTGATTGGTAGTAATGGTAATGCTGGTCTCTGCGGTGGTAGGGGCCTGCAGTCACAGGGGTGTTGGGGTTACAGATGAGGGGGTGTTGGGGGGGGGGGGGGAGTGATCCACAGGGAATTAACCAGGTGGAAGGGTGGGGGGGAGTGAAGATCCACGGGGAATGAACCAGGTGGAGGTGGGGGAGAGAAGATCCATGGGGTGGTAATGGTAATGCTGGTCTCTGGTGGTTGGTGATGGGGGGGGGGGGGTTAATGGTGATGCTGGTCTCTGGTGGTCGGTGACTGGGGGGGTATTGGTGATGCTGGTCAGTGACTGGGGGGTAATGGTGATTCTGGTCAGTGACTGGGGGGTAATGGTGATTCTGGTCTCTGGTGGTTGATGACTGGGGGGTTAATGGTGATGCTGGTCTCTGATGGTTGGTGACTGGGGGGTAATGGTGATGCTGGTCTCTGGTGGTTGATGACTGGGGGTAATGGTAATGCTGGTCTCTGAGGGTTGGTGACTGGGGGGGTAATGGTGATGCTGGTCTCTGAGGGTTGGTGACAGGGGACGGGGGGGTAATGGTGATGCTGGTCTCTGGTGGTTGATGGTGATGCTGGTCTCTGGTGGTTGGTGACTGGGGGGTAATGGTGATGCTGGTCTCTGGTGGTTGGTGACTGGGAGGTATAGGTAATGCTTGTCTCTGGTGGTTGGTGATTGGTAGTAATGGTGATGCTGGTCTCTGCGGTGGTAGGGGCCTGCAGTCACAGGGGTGTTGGGGTTACAGATGAGGGGGTGTTGGGGGAGTGATCCACAGGGAATGAACCAGATGGAAGGGTGGGGGGGAGTGAAGATCCACAGGGAATGAACCAGGTGGAGGGGGGGGAGAGAAGATCCATGGGGGGGGGGTAATGGTGATGCTGGTCTCTGGTGGTGTGTGATGGGGGGGGGGGGGGGGTAATGGTGATGCTGGTCTCTGGTGGTCGGTGACTGGGGGGGTAATGGTGATGCTGGTCGGTGACTGGGGGGTAATGGTGATGCTGGTCTCTGGTGGTTGATGACTGGGGGGGGTAATGGTGATTCTGGTCTCTGGTGGTTGATGACTGGGGGGGGGGGTAATGGTGATGCTGGTCTCTGGTGGTTGGTGACTGGGGGGTAATGGTGATGCTGGTCTCTGGTGGTTGGTGACTGGGGGGTATAGGTAATGCTCGTCTCTGGTGGTTGGTGACTGGGGGGGTAATGGTGATGCTGGTCTCTGAGGGTTGGTGACAGGGGACGGGGGGGTAATGGTGATGCTGGTCTCTGAGGGTTGGTGACAGGGGACGGGGGGGTAATGGTGATGCTGGTCTCTGAGGGTTGGTGACAGGGGACGGGGGGGTAATGGTGATGCTGGTCTCTGGTGGTTGATGGTGATGCTGGTCTCTGGTGGTTGGTGACTGGGGGGTAATGGTGATGCTGGTCTCTGGTGGTTGGTGACTGGGAGGTATAGGTAATGCTGGTCTCTGGTGGTTGGTGATTGGTAGTAATGGTGATGCTGGTCTCTGCGGTGGTAGGGGCCTGCAGTCACAGGGGTGTTGGGGTTACAGATGAGGGGGTGTTGGGGTTACAGATGAGGGGGTGTTGAGGTTACAGATGAGGGGGTGTTGAGGTTGGCTACCTCGTCCTCCTGTGTGCCCTCCAGCTGTCGACTGGGGTCAGATTCGGAGCCTGAGGCTCCGGTCTGGTTCTTCCTCCGGATGGAGCTACGCGACGTGTCGGTGATACTCTGAATCTGAGGGCCGTGCCGCCCCGCATCAGCAGCCAGACAGTACAGGGGGCCAAAGGTCATACAACGAACAGTAGGGGTAAGGGAGGTGGCTAGGAGAGCTCTGATACCCACAATCCAATGACATATCTAGGTTGTGTTTATACAACCTCCCATAGATAAAACCCTGGATATCTAACCTCATTGGTGATGTCTATCCAGGGACCAACAACAGCTCAAATGTGACCCAAGTCAGAAATGTACCCACATTCCAATGGCATTATGCACATTTTTGTCTCATCAAGACTGACTTGCAAGTCACAATAAGTACATTCAAGAAAGAAACATGAAACCACATAACACGAGCACTGCAATTAAAATCCTTCAAGATAAAAGTACTAAATGAATATAACATGAATGTTGAGTGTTGAAAATCAGTAACAGATTATATTTCTTTATAGAAACAGAATACCTACATCGGCATGGGTAACATACCAAATGGCACCCTAAGCCCTATTTAGTGCACTCCTTTTGACCAGAGCCTATAGGTCCTGGTGAAGAGTAGGGTGCCATTTGGTACGGCACCTTAAAAGGCCGACTGTTGTAGTGAGTGTGCCCTGCAGACAGGGGGCGGCGTTACCTCTCTCTCCCTCTCCGTCCGCGACAGCTGCATCTGTTTCAGCATCTGAGAGCGCTGCTCCATCACCAGGGTCTTCTCATAGGTGAAGGCTGAGATGTCGCTGTCGTGCTGATCACACACACACATTATTATGCAGGGTAAGGCATAATGTCAGTTATGAATGGTTCTATAGGGACGTGTCAGTTAAGAATGGTTCTATAGGGACATGTCAGTTATTAATGGTTCTATAGGGACATGTCAGTTATTAATGGTTCTATAGGGACATGTCAGTTATTCATGGTTCTATAGGGACATGTCAGTTAAGAACGGTTCTATAGGGACATGTCAGTTATTCATGGTTCTATAGGGACATGTCAGTTAAGAACGGTTCTATAGGGACATGTCAGTTAAGAACGGTTCTATAGGGACATGTCAGTTAAGAACGGTTCTATAGGGACATGTCAGTTAAGAACGGTTCTATAGGGACATGTCAGTTAAGAACGGTTCTATAGAGACATGTCAGTTATGCATGGTTCTGTAGGGACATGTCAGTTATTATCGGTTCTATAGGGACATGTCAGTTATGCATGGTTCTATAGGGACATGTCAGTTATTATCAGTTCTATAGGGACATGTCAGTTATTAATGGTTCTATAGGGACATGTCAGTTATGCATGGTTCTATAGGGACTCTATCACTGACATGTCCCTATAGAACCATGAATAACTGACATGTCCCTATAGAACCATGCATAACTGACATGTCCCTATAGAACCATTTAATAACTGACATGTCCCTATAGAACCATGCATAACTGACATGTCCCTATAGAACCATTTAATAACTGACATGTCGCTATAGAACCATGCATAACTGACATGTCCCTACAGAACCATTTAATAACTGACATGTCCCATTAATAACTGACATGTCCCTATAGAACCATGCATAACTGACATGTCCCTATAGAACCATTTAATAACTGACATGTCCCATTAATAACTGACATGTCCCTATAGAACCATGCATAACTGACATGTCCCATTAATAACTGACATGTCAGTTATGCATGGTTCTATAGGGACATGTCAGTTATTAATGGGACATGTCAGTTATTAAATGGTTCTATAGGGACATGTCAGTTATGCATGGTTCTATAGGGACATGTCAGTTATTAATGGGACATGTCAGTTATTAATGGGACATGTCAGTTATGCATGGTTCTATAGGGACATGTCAGTTATTAAATGGCTCTGTAGGGACATGTCAGTTATGCATGGTTCTATAGGGACATGTCAGTTATTAAATGGTTCTATAGGGACATGTCAGTTATGCATGGTTCTATAGGGACATGTCAGTGATTAATGGGACATGTCAGTTATTAAATGGTTCTGTAGGGACATGTCAGTTATGCATGGTTCTATAGGGACATGTCAGTTATTAAATGGTTCTATAGGGACATGTCAGTTATGCATGGTTCTATAGGGACATGTCAGTTATTAAATGGTTCTATAGGGACATGTCAGTTATGCATGGTTCTATAGGGACATGTCAGTTATTAATGGGACATGTCAGTTATTAAATGGTTCTGTAGGGACATGTCAGTTATTAAATGGTTCTATAGGGACATGTCAGTTATTATTGATTCTTTAGGGGAATGTCAGTTATTATTGATTCTTTAGGGGAATGTCAGTTATTACCGGGGCGTGTCAGCTATTACCGGGGCGTGTCAGCTATTACCGGGGCGTGTCAGCTATTACCGGGGCGTGTCAGCTATTACCGGGGCGTGTCAGCTATTACCGGGGCAGGTCAGCTATTACCGGGGCAGGTCAGCTATTACCGGGGCAGGTCAGCTATTACGGGGACAGGTCAGTTATTACGGGGGCAGGTCAGTTATTACCGGGGCAGGTCAGTTATTACCGGGGCAGGTCAGTTATTACCGGGGCAGGTCAGTTATTACCGGGGCAGGTCAGTTATTACCGGGGCAGGTCAGTTATTACCGGGGCATGTCAGCTATTACCGGGGCATGTCAATTATTACCGGGGCATGTCAGTTATTACCGGGGCATGTCAGTTATTAACGGGGCAGGTCAGTTATTATGGGGGCAGGTCAGTTATTATGGGGGCAGGTCAGTTATTATGGGGGCAGGTCAGTTATTACGTGGGCATGTCAGCTATTACCGGGGCATGTCAGTTATTACCGGGGCATGTCAGTTATTATGGGGGCAGGTCAGTTATTATGGGGGCAGGTCAGTTATTATGGGGGCAGGTCAGTTATTATGGGGGCAGGTCAGTTATTATGGGGGCAGGTCAGTTATTACGGGGGCAGGTCAGTTATTACTGGGGCAGGTCAGTTATTACCGGGGCATGTCAGTTATTATGGGGCAGGTCAGTTATTACCGGGGCAGGTCAGTTATTACCGGGGCAGGTCAGTTATTATGTGGGGCAGGTCAGTTATTATGGGGCAGGTCAGTTATTATGGGGCAGGTCAGTTATTATGGGGCAGGTCAGTTATTACCAGGACAGGTCAGTTATTATGTGGGCAGGTCAGTTATTACCGGGGCAGGTCAGTTATTAACTGGGGCAGGTCAGTTATTAACTGGGGCAGGTCAGTTATTAACTGGGGCAGGTCAGTTATTATGGGGGCAGGTCAGTTATTATGGGGGCAGGTCAGTTATTAATGGGGGCATGTCAGTTATTAACTGGGGCAGGTCAGTTATTACAGGGGCATGTTAGTTATTACGGGGGCAGGTCAGTTATTATGGGGGCGTGTTAGTTATTATGGGGGCATGTCAGTTATTACGGGGGCAGGTCAGTTATTACGGGGGCATGTCAGCTATTACCTGGGCATGTCAGTTATTACCGGGGCATGTCAGTTATTAACGGGGCAGGTCAGTTATTATGGGGGCAGGTCAGTTATTATGGGGGCAGGTCAGTTATTACGGGGGCATGTCAGCTATTACCGGGGCATGTCAGTTATTACCGGTGCATGTCAGTTATTACCGGGGCATGTCAGTTATTATGGGGGCAGGTCAGTTATTATGGGGGCAGGTCAGTTATTATGGGGGCAGGTCAGTTATTATGGGGGCAGGTCAGTTATTACTGGGGCAGGTCAGTTATTACCGGGGCATGTCAGTTATTATGGGGCAGGTCAGTTATTACCGGGGCAGGTCAGTTATTAACTGGGGCAGGTCAGTTATTACCGGGGCAGGTCAGTTATTATGTGGGGCAGGTCAGTTATTATGGGGCAGGTCAGTTATTATGGGGCAGGTCAGTTATTATGGGGCAGGTCAGTTATTACCAGGACAGGTCAGTTATTATGTGGGCAGGTCAGTTATTACCGGGGCAGGTCAGTTAATAACTGGGGCAGGTCAGTTATTAACTGGGGCAGGTCAGTTATTAACTGGGGCAGGTCAGTTATTATGGGGGCAGGTCAGTTATTATGGGGGCATGTCAGTTATTAACTGGGGCAGGTCAGTTATTACGGGGGCATGTCAGTTATTATGGGGGCGTGTTAGTTATTATGGGGGCATGTCAGTTATTATGTGGGCAGGTCAGTTATTAACTGGGGCGTGTTAGTTATTAATGGGACATGTTAGTGTCTCAGAGGTATACAGGTAAGCTCACCATCTCCACCACCTCCACCTCAGCGTCCAGACGGAGGTGGTAGAGGAACATCTGCAGGTCCTTCTTCATCTGAATACTGTTGTCATCCATATTAGCCACTGTGAAGATACGCATCTTACACTTCCTCCAGACCTGGAGAGAGAGAGAGAGAGAGAGCGAAGATAGAGCGTGAGAAGAGAGCGTGAGAAGAGAGCGTGGAGAGCGAGGAGAGAGCGAGGAGAGAGCGAGGAGAGAGCGAAGAGAGAGCGAGGAGAGAGCGCGGAGAGAGCGGAGAGAGCGGAGAGAGAGCGGAGAGAGCGGAGAGAGCGGAGAGAGCGCGGAGAGAGCGGAGAGAGAGCGGAGAGAGAGCGGAGAGAGCGGAGAGAGAGCGGAGAGAGCGTGGAGAGCGTGGAGAGAGCGTGGAGAGAGTGGAGAGAGCGGAGAGAGAGCGGAGAGAGAGCGGAGAGAGAGCGGAGAGAGCGCGGAGAGAGCGCGGAGAGAGAGCCAGGAGAGAGCCAGGAGAGAGCCAGGAGAGAGCGAGGAGAGAGCGAGGATGGTATAGGAAACAGAGTGAGAAAGAAAAGAGTAGGAGAGATAGAGGGAAAAAAACAGGAGAATGAAACTCTCCATTTGATCTGTGTGTAACCCAATACAACGTGTCAATTACATAGTATAATTATGTGTGCCTATAAAGTGTGTTAAAAATTAAAAAAACTGTACAGTATGTTCATCCTCTCAATTAAGTACACCACCCTGTTCACCAAAATGGTTCGCTCCTAAGACAGCGAGTCACGAGGCCAGGCTTGCAATATAAAGCAGGCATCGTTAGAATGGGCAAAACCAAGTGACCTAAGTGAATTTGAGCGTGGTATGATCGCCGTTGCCAGGCACGCCGGTTCCAGTATCTCAGAAACAGCCGGCCTCCTGGGCTTTTCACGGACGACAGTGTCTAGGGTTTACAGAGAATGGTGCAACAAACACAAAAGACCCAGTCAGCGCCAGTCCTGTGGACGAAAACAGCTTGTTGATGAGAGGTCGAAGGAAAACGGCAAGAAACAGGCACATATTGGCGCAGTACAACAGTGGTGTAAAAAAAAAACAGCATCTCGGAACGAAGTAGTCCAACCTTGTCGCGGATGAGCTACTTACAGCAGACGACCACACCGGGTTCCACTCCTATCAGCTAAAAACAAGAAGAAGCCGTTCCAGTGGGCAACGCCGTCACCAGTACTGGACAATTGAGGAGTGGAAAAACATTGCCTGGTCCGACGACTCCTGGTTCCTGTTGCGTCATGCTGATGGCAGAGTCAGGAAGTAGCATAAGCAGCATGAGTCCATGGCCCCATCCTGCCTTGTGTCAACAGTACAGGCTGGTAGTGGTGGTGTAATGGTGTGGGGAATGTTGTCCTGGCACACGTTACGACCCTTGATACCAATTGAGCAACGTTTGAACGCCACACCTTGTAGAATTCACGCCCTGAAAAATTCAGGCTGTTCTGGAGGCAAAAGGGGGTCCGACACAGGTACTAGATGGACGTACTTAATAAACTGGCCAGGGTGGGTTTTTTTGTATTACAACCCGGTGAAATGCTAACCGTAGATACCTTGTGCTGGCGGAGGAGGAAAGGTAGCAGCATGAGCAGTCCTCCGTCGTGGACGATCCACCACACGTCTATGGTGCCCTCGCCCAAGCGATCCGTGTTGGTGGGGAAGCTGTCCACGTTCTTGGCCACCAGTAATGCCTGATTTGCCGCCGTGGTCTCCCTCACAGTTTCTGTGGAGAGGACAGAGAGAGAAAGGCGGTTAAATACGTACACACAAACACACACGCCCCCATCTCAGTAATGTTATTATAGAGGATTGTGCATCATGTTCATTTTAAAAAAACACATGTAATTATCAGATGCTTCATAATAGCCAGGAAGACATCGCACTGGGAGCCACATTTGAAATGGAATACATTGAATACATGGAGCCGGGTGGGATTTTGTTCTCATTAAAACATTATTTAAATTTATTTTGTTTTTGGAAGGGCTGTGGTAATCATTAAATTAATACGTTAAATATATACATCTCATGGTAGTGGGAAGCTATTTGATCGGTTTTTCACGGGTCCATTATCTTATAGCAACCCGATATTCTGGGCAGCCCTGGTGTGATGGGGAGGAATGGCAGAGCAGACCGTCATATGACCCTAAATATTTTGATGTGCAACTTGGAATGAGGACCAGTGATTCTATAGCGAAAATAAAACTCGCATTTGTGCTGTTTTTGGAACAATGTTTTGAAGCTACATGTCATTGTTCCCTCTTCAGAGTACACTGACGAGGTATTGTATCATTACCTTGACCGTGAGAACCAGGGGATCTCAAGGTTTCTATAGACACATAAAGTATATAGGCTATTACATATCACTGGAGTAGCCTAAAGGTCTACCATGTCATTTGTCCACGGCATCTAAACTGACAACCCCCCCCCCCACCCCCCTCATCTATAGAACTAACACATTATACAGTGAAAAGCACGTCACATGACCTCCTGTCCAGACCATCCACTCCACCACTGCTTCCATCAGATCTGTCTGATATATGGACAGGTGTGGGGTGGGAGGGGAGGAAAGGTATCTGTCTGATATATGGGCAGGTGTGGGGTGGGAGGGGAGGAAAGGTATCTGATATATGGACAGGTGTGGGGTGGGAGGGGAGGAAAGGTATCTGTCTGATATATGGACAGGTGTGGGGTGGGAGGGGAGGAAAGGTATCTGATATATGGGCAGGTGTGGGGAGGGAGGGAAGGTATCTGATATATGGACAGGTGTGGGGTGGGAGGGGAGGAAAGGTATCTGTCTGATATATGGACAGGTGTGGGGTGGGAGGGGAGGAAAGGTATCTGTCTGATATATGGACAGGTGTGGGGTGGGAGGGAAGGAAAGGTATCTGATATATGGGCAGGTGTGGGGTTGGAGGGGAGGAAAGGTATCTGTCTGATATGGGCAGGTGTGGGGTGGGAGGGGAGGAAAGGTATCTGATATATGGGCAGGTGTGGGGTTGGAGGGGAGGAAAGGTATCTGATATATGGACAGGTGTGGGGTGGGAGGGGAGGAAAGGTATCTGATATATGGACAGGTGTGGGGTGGGAGGGGAGGAAAGGTATCTGATATATGGACAGGTGTGGGTTTGGAGGGGAGGAAAGGTATCTGATATCTGGGCAGGTGTGGGGTGGGAGGGGAGGTATCTGTCTGATATATGGGCAGGTGTGGGGTGGGAGGGGAAGAAAGGTATATGTCTGATATATGGACAGGTGTGGGGTGGGAGGGGAGGAAAGGTATCTGATATATGGGCAGGTGTGGGTTTGGAGGGGAGGAAAGGTATCTGATATCTGGGCAGGTGTGGGGTGGGAGGGGAGGTATCTGTCTGATATATGGACAGGTGTGGGGTGGGAGGGGAGGGGAGGTATCTGTCTGATATATGGGCAGGTGTGGGGAGGGAGGGGAGGAAAGGTATCTGATATATGGACAGGTGTGGGGTGGGAGGGGAGGAAAGGTATCTGATATATGGACAGGTGTGGGGAGGGAGGGGAGGAAAGGTATCTGATATATAGACAGGTTTGGGGAGGGAGGGGAGGAAAGGTATATGACTGATATATGGATAGGTGTGGGGAGGGAGGGGATATATGGACAGGTGTGGGGAGGGAGGGGAGGAAAGGTATCTGTCTGATATCTGGGCAGGTGTGGGGAGGGAGGGGAGGAAAGGTATCTGTCTGATATCTGGGCAGGTGTGGGGTGGGAGGGGAGGAAAGGTATCTGATATATGGACAGGTGTGGGGTGGGAGGGGAGGAAAGGTATCTGATATATGGACAGGTGTGGGGTGGGAGGGGAGGAAAGGTATCTGATATATGGACAGGTGTGGGGTGGGAGGGGAGAAAAGGTATCTGACATATGGACAGGTGTGGGGAGGGAGGGGAGGAAAGGTATCTGATATCTGGGCAGGTGTGGGGTGGGAGGGGAGGAAAGGTATCTGATATCTGGGCAGGTGTGGGGTGGGAGGGGAGGAAAGGTATCTGATATATGGACAGGTGTGGGGAGGGAGGGGAGGAAAGGTATCTGATATATGGACAGGTGTGGGGTGGGAGGGGAGGGGAGGTATCTGTCTGATATATGGGCAGGTGTGGGGTGGGAGGGGAGGAAAGGTATCTGATATATGGACAGGTTTGGGGAGGGAGGGGAGGAAAGGTATCTGATATATGGACAGGTGTGGGGTGGGAGGGGAGGAAAGGTATCTGATATATAGACAGGTTTGGGGAGGGAGGGGAGGAAAGGTATCTGACTGATATATGGATAGGTGTGGGGAGGGAGGGGAGGAAAGGTATCTGACTGATATATGGACAGGTGTGGGGAGGGAGGGGAAGAAAGGTATCTGTCTGATATATGGGCAGGTGTGGGGTGGGAGGGGAGGAAAGGTATCTGATATATGGGCAGGTGTGGGGTGGGAGGGGAGGAAAGGTATCTGATATATGGACAGGTGTGGGGTGGGAGGGAAGGAAAGGTATCTGATATATGGGCAGGTGTGGGGTGGGAGGGGAGGAAAGGTATCTGATATATGGACAGGTGTGGGGTTGGAGGGGAGGAAAGGTATCTGACATATGGGCATGTGTGGGGTGGGACGAAAGGTATCTGTCTGACTGGTCCTATTGTGTGTTTCTGGCAGTGTTTTCTATGTTTTGTTTAGACCCATGAGACGTGTGAGAAGTGCTAAGATTTCCTCTCGTAAGGTCCATTCACAAACGTGAATCTCTCGTAAGGTCCATTCACAAACGTGAATCTGAATTGTTTTAATATTTTACAGTCATAACGACCGTCATGATTCACAAGCATTGATATGGTTCCATTCAATCAATGAATCAAAGTTTCATGTTGGTATTATTTTCTCCTTCATGGCATGAGGAGTGGCAGCTCATAAACGGAAGAGAATTTATAAGATTGATTGACTTCCTTCTCTCGTTGATATGTTTCCCACCTTCCCAATCCAGACACAAAAACACACAGGACCTCATGAACATAATGTGGGATTTGATGGGTATTTTGTTTTAATTCACTACAGAACATTTTAAAGAAATAAATGTTAGGAAACAACAATCTCAACCTACAGTGGGTCAAATGGTTTGATATAAATAGAAGCAAGCACCAACAGCTTGATAAAATGTGTAAAACTGTCATGTGAAAGCTCAATATTATGTCCATGATAAAAACAAGAGAATGGAATATAATTGGATCCATTAGAAAAAAATGAGTTTGTGATGCAGCCATCAATCCCGTGTGGAAATACGGCCATCAATCCCTTGTGAAAATACGAGAGGAGATGCAGCCATCAATCCCGTGTGGAAATACGAGAGGAGATGCAGCCATCAATCCCTTGTGAAAATACGAGAGGAGATGCAGCCATCAATCCCGTGTGGAAATACGAGAGGAGATGCAGCCATCAATCCCGTGTGGAAATACGAGAGGAGATGCAGCCATCAATCCCGTGTGGAAATACGAGAGGAGATGCAGCCATCAATCCCGTGTGGAAATACGAGAGGAGATGCAGCCATCAATCCCGTGTGGAAATACGAGAGGAGATGCAGCCATCAATCCCGTGTGGAAATACGAGAGGAGATGCAGCCATCAATCCCTTGTGGGAATACGAGAGGAGATGCAGCCATCAATCCCGTGTGGAAAGACAAGTTGAGATGCAGCCATCAATCCCGTGTGGAAATACGGAGTTGAGATGCAGCCATCACTCGAGTGTAGATCGGCGTTTCTAAAAATCCATATGAATGTTGAGAAGGCAAACGCACCAACAAGAACACTAAGACATAGGAGGTAGGCTTACCTGTTTGACAGACGCAATTATGTTATCCATATAGCATATGTCGGGACAGCCATTTCCTCCAATACCGTCACCTTGCATTCCTTAAATAGGCCCACCTCCTTTCTGCGTCGGACTCGGGCGGAAAATCAACTTCTGAATATTGTTCATAATGACATCAGATTGAATTTTTTGCAAACAGCGACAGTTTCGTTGCAAACAAGACACACTGGTTTGGCATTGGAGAAATAAGGTCAGATGAATATATTTGAATAGAGTAGGTAGGACTATTAATAGAGCCGTTGGTGATTGTACCACTGTAATCAGATACACATTATGTTTTTGTTATTGAATTGATTATCCCACTAACAACGTTAATTGTCTAGCGTAGGGCTATGAACTGGGAAGCTAGTAGGCTATTGGCTAATTATAGTCTGGCCCACCGACTACTACAAGCTCAGGAACCAATTGGTGGAGGCCACAACCTAGTTGCCAACCCCCGTTGTATATTGTAAATTCAAATCACCCTCTTCACCATCATAAATCATCATCATTCAAAAATGTGTAGATATGGTGCTAAACTTGAAGAAGTCATGGATGACTCGGTGAGGTGATGTTGTTGCTCGCCGGTCCACTCTGAAGAAGTACACAACGTCGCTTGCAAACTCAGATGTCTATATTTAACCTAAAAAAAAAAATTGGACCCTTTTTAAAAATTCTCTCCTAAAATTAAATACCCAAATCTAACTGCCTGTAGCTCAGGACCTGATGCAAGGATATGCATATTCTTGATACCATTTGAAAGGAAACACTTTGAAGTGTGTGGAAATGTGAAATTAATGTAGGAGAATATAACACATTAGATCTGGTAAAGAATTATACAAAGCAAAAAACATGATTTTTTTTGTATTTTTCTTTTGTAAACTCGGACATATCTATATATTTAATGTATTACGTGAATGGTGACCACTGTATTCTGAAAAATACATTTGAGACTGGCGCAGTCTCAAATTCCCAGTGGGTCACACTGACTAACCTATGAAGTTCTTCCAGGAGACAGGGTCATTGGACTGTTTCCAGGTACCGGGCCAGGCCATGAGGACTGTGTTGTGTTTCATGCCCCCCAGGCCTGCCGTCTGGATGAGGTGGGAGAAACCATCGCGCAGGTTGGACGATGCCACCACATGGCAGAAGCCCTTGGTACGCTCCGTCGCCATCGACGACTTGACGTTCTGATGGAGAAAGAGTGAGAAAAGAAGGACAATAATATGATTTCCTGATGTGAAAGAATCTTAATGGACTCAAACCCTGGTTATCATTACCCTTGTCTTCAATACCTATGTTTGTTTTTTTAGGCGTTGAGGCATGATATTTGTAGCATTCTCGTTGTAATCTGAGGAACTGCTCTCTGAAAATTGCTTTGGTCTACCAGTAGATGACAGTCTCTTTAAAGGAATAACCAGCAACGTCTAAACTCCTCTCACGCTGAGTTGCTTCTCTGAACAGGTGTCTCAGAGACATAGGACACATCTACTGTAGTCTAAAGGGTATATCTTCCCTCAGCTCCGTTCCTCCATAAATCCCTGCTACATTAAGTTGAGTCTATGGGGGCGCTATTTCATTATTGGATAAAAAAACGTGCCCGTTTTAAGCGCAATATTTTGTCACGAAAAGATGCTCGACTATGCATATAATTGACAGCTTTGGAAAGAAAACAGTCTAACGTTTCCAAAACTGCAAAGATATTATCTGTGAGTGCCAACTCATGCTACAGGCAAAACCAAGATGAAACTTCAAACAGGAAATGAGCAGAATTTCTGAAGCTCTGTTTTCCCTTGTCTCCTTATATGGCTGTGAATGCACCAGGAACGAGCCTGCGCTTTCTGTCGTTTCTTCAAGATGTCTGCAGCATTGTGACGTATTTGTAGGCATATCATTGGAAGATTGGCCATAAGAGACTACATTTTCCAGGGGTCCGCCCGGTGTCCTTTGTCTAAATTGGTGCGTAATCTTCAGGTGCGGGCATTTTCTCCTGGGATTCAGGAGAGAAAGCACTCTTCCACGAACGATATATCATCGAAGAGATATGTGAAAAACACCTTGAGGATTGCTTCTAAACAACGTTTGCCATGTTTCAGTCGATATTATGGAGTTAATTTGGAAAAAGTTAGGCGTTTTGATGACTGGATTTTCGTTTTTTTTTGGTAGCCAAACGTGACGCACCAAACGGAGCAATTTCTCCTAAACAAATAATCTTTCAGGAAAAACTGAACATTTGCTATCTAACAGTCTCCTCATTGAAAACATCTGAAGTTCTTCAAAGGTAAATTATTTTATTTGAATGCTTTTCTGTTTTTTGTGAAAATGTTGCCTGCTGAATGCTAACGCTAATGCTAACGCTAAATGCTACACTAACTAGCTACTGTTACACAAATGATTGTTTTCCTATGGTTGAGAAGCATATTTTGAAAATCTGAGATGACAGTGTTGTTAACAAAAGGCTAAGCTTGAGGCTAGCATATTTATTTCATTTCATTTGCGATTTTCATGAATAGTTAACGTTGCGTTATGGTAATGAGCTTGAGGCTGTATTCACGATCCCGGATCCGGGATGGCTAGAATCAAGAGGTTAAAGACGTTAGGAGAGAGATTCCCACCATCTTCCTTTCACCTACCAGGTTCTTTCACGTCATTACTGACGAAGAAGAAGAAGAAGAACGACTATTGAAACAAATCCACAGCGTAGAATCTGAGCCGGGGCCTACAGTACCTGCTCAGCCTTCTTGACCTCGTCCTCCTTGATCATGTAGGTGCCCTGCAGCACAGAGCCCACGATGGTCAGGCCTTTCCCTGCTTTGAGCTGGGTGCAGAAGGAGAGCAGGCGTGGGTGTTTCACCGTGTGGTCAGACTCTAGGTTCAATAGCACCAGCATCTGGGGCCTACGACCAGGGAAGACAAGGGTAATGAGACATCAGACAAGTCATACTGTATTATAGCCTACGACCAGGGAAGACAAGGGTAATGAGACATAAGACAAGTCATACTGTTTTATAGCCTACGACCAGGGAAGACAAGGGTGAACATACTGTATTATAGCCTACGACCTGGGAAGACTCGGGTAATGAGACATAAGACAAGTCATACTGTATTATAGCCTACGACCAGGGAAGACAAGGGTGAACATACTGTATTATAGCCTACGACCAGGGAAGACGGGGGTGAACATGCTGTATTATAGCCTACGACCAGGGAAGACGGGGGTGAACATACTGTATTATAACCTACGACCAGGGAAGACGGGGGTGAACATACTGTATTATAACCTACGACCAGGGAAGACGGGGGTGAACATACTGTATTATATTCTACGACCAGGGAAGACAAGGGTGAACATGCTGTATTATAGCCTACGACCAGGGAAGACGGGGGTGAACATACTGTATTATAGCCTACGACCAGGGAAGACAGGGGTGAACATACTGTGTTATAAGTTACATTACACTGCATTAGCCTATAACAGTATCTAAGCGTAACTTGGATGTTCATGAAGATCATTCATTTCTGTCCATAGGTCAGAGGTCAAAATGCTTTGTAGAGTTAACCAGAGATCAGTATGAGAGTCATTCAGCCTGGATGGCTCAGTTAACCAGAGGTCAGTATGAGAGTCATTCAGCCTGGATGGCTCAGAGTAAACCAGAGGTCGGTATGAGAGTCATTCAGCCCGGATGGCTCAGTTAACCAGAGATCAATATGAGAGTCATTCAGCCTGGATGGCTCAGTTAACCAGAGGTCAGTATGAGAGTCATTCAGCCTGGATGGCTCAGAGTCAACCAGAGATCAGTATGAGAGTCATTCAGCCTGGATGGCTCAGAGTCAACCAGAGATCAGTATGAGTCATTCAGCCTGGATGGCTCAGAGTTAACCAGAGATCAGTATGAGAGTCATTCAGCCTGGATGGCTCAGAGTCAACCAGAGATCAGTATGAGAGTCATTTAGCCTGGATGGCTCAGAGTCAACCAGAGATCAGTATGAGAGTCATTCAGCCTGGATGGCTCAGAGTCAACCAGAGATCAGTATGAGAGTCATTCAGCCTGGATGGCTCAGAGTCAACCAGAGATCAGTATGAGTCATTCAGCCTGGATGGCTCAGAGTTAACCAGAGATCAGTATGAGAGTCATTCAGCCTGGATGGCTCAGAGTCAACCAGAGATCAGTATGAGAGTCATTCAGCCTGGATGGCTCAGAGTCAACCAGAGATCAGTATGAGTCATTCAGCCTGGATGGCTCAGAGTTAACCAGAGGTCAGTATGAGAGTCATTCAGCCTGGATGGCTCAGAGTTAACCAGAGATCAGTATGAGAGTCATTCAGCCTGGATGGCTCAGAGTTAACCAGAGGTCGGTATGAGAGTCATTCAGCCTGGATGGCTCAGAGTTAACCAGAGATCAGTATGAGAGTCATTCAGCCTGGATGGCTCAGAGTTAACCAGAGATCAGTATGAGAGTCATTCAGCCTGGATGGCTCAGAGTTAACCAGAGATCAGTATGAGAGTCATTCAGCCTGGATGGCTCAGAGTTAACCAGAGGTCAGCATGAGAGTCATTCAGCCTGGATGGCTCAGAGTTAACCAGAGATCAGTATGAGAGTCATTCAGCCTGGATGGCTCAGAGTTAACCAGAGATCAGTATGAGAGTCATTCAGCCTGGATGGCTCAGAGTTAACCAGAGATCAGTATGAGAGTCATTCAGCCTGGATGGCTCAGAGTTAACCAGAGATCAGTATGAGTCATTCAGCCTGAATAGCTCAGAGTTAACCAGAGATCAGTATGAGAGTCATTCAGCCTGGATGGCTCAGAGTTAACCAGAGATCAGTATGAGAGTCATTCAGCCTGGATGGCTCAGAGTCAACCAGAGATCAGTATGAGAGTCATTCAGCCTGGATGGCTCAGAGTTAACCAGAGATCAGTATGAGAGTCATTCAGCCTGGATGGCTCAGAGTTAACCAGAGATCAGTATGAGAGTCATTCAGCCTGGATGGCTCAGAGTCAACCAGAGATCAGTATGAGAGTCATTCAGCCTGGATGGCTCAGAGTCAACCAGAGATCAGTATGAGTCATTCAGCCTGGATGGCTCAGAGTTAACCAGAGATCAGTATGAGAGTCATTCAGCCTGGATGGCTCAGAGTCAACCAGAGATCAGTATGAGAGTCATTCAGCCTGGATGGCTCAGAGTCAACCAGAGATCAGTATGAGTCATTCAGCCTGGATGGCTCAGAGTTAACCAGAGGTCAGTATGAGAGTCATTCAGCCTGGATGGCTCAGAGTTAACCAGAGATCAGTATGAGAGTCAGTCAGCCTGGATGGCTCAGAGTTAACCAGAGATCAGTATGAGAGTCATTCAGCCTGGATGGCTCAGAGTTAACCAGAGATCAGTATGAGTCATTCAGCCTGGATGGCTCAGAGTTAACCAGAGATCAGTATGAGTCATTCAGCCTGGATGGCTCAGAGTTAACAAGAGATCAGTATGAGAGTCATTCAGCCTGGATGGCTCAGAGTTAACCAGAGATCAGTATGAGAGTCATTCAGCCTGGATGGCTCAGAGTTAACCAGAGGTCGGTATGAGAGTCATTCAGCCTGGATGGCTCAGAGTTAACCAGAGATCAGTATGAGAGTCATTCAGCCTGGATGGCTCAGAGTTAACCAGAGATCAGTATGAGAGTCATTCAGCCTGGATGGCTCAGAGTAAACCAGAGATCAGTATGAGTCATTCAGCCTGGATGGCTCAGAGTTAACCAGAGATCAGTATGAGAGTCATTCAGCCTGGATGGCTCAGAGTTAACAAGAGATCAGTATGAGAGTCATTCAGCCTGGATGGCTCAGAGTTAACCAGAGATCAGTATGAGAGTCATTCAGCCTGGATGGCTCAGAGTTAACCAGAGATCAGTATGAGTCATTCAGCCTGGATGGCTCAGAGTAAACCAGAGATCAGTATGAGAGTCATTCAGCCTGGATGGCTCAGAGTTAACCAGAGGTCAGTATGAGAGTCATTCAGCCTGGATGGCTCAGAGTTAACCAGAGATCAGTATGAGTCATTCAGCCTGGATGGCTCAGAGTTAACCAGAGGTCAGTATGAGAGTCATTCAGCCTGGATGGCTCAGAGTTAACCAGAGATCAGTATGAGTCATTCAGCCTGGATGGCTCAGAGTTAACCAGAGGTCAGTATGAGAGTCATTCAGCCTGGATGGCTCAGAGTTAACCAGAGATCAGTATGAGAGTCATTCAGCCTGGATGGCTCAGAGTTAACCAGAGATCAGTATGAGAGTCATTCAGCCTGGATGGCTCAGAGTCAACCAGAGGTCAGTATGAGTCATTCAGCCTAGATGGCTCAGAGTTAACCAGAGATCAGTATGAGAGTCATTCAGCCTGGATGGCTCAGAGTTAACCAGAGATCAGTATGAGAGTCATTCAGCCTGGATGGCTCAGAGTTAACCAGAGATCAGTATGAGAGTCATTCAGCCTGGATGGCTCAGAGTCAACCAGAGATCAGTATGAGAGTCATTCAGCCTGGATGGCTCAGAGTTAACCAGAGATCAGTATGAGTCATTCAGCCTGGATGGCTCAGAGTTAACCAGAGGTCAGTATGAGAGTCATTCAGCCTGGATGGCTCAGAGTTAACCAGAGATCAGTATGAGTCATTCAGCCTGGATGGCTCAGAGTTAACCAGAGATCAGTATGAGAGTCATTCAGCCTGGATGGCTCAGAGTTAACCAGAGATCAGTATGGGAGTCATTCAGCCTGGATGGCTCAGAGTTAACCAGAGATCAGTATGAGAGTCATTCAGCCTGGATGGCTCAGAGTCAACCAGAGGTCAGTATGAGTCATTCAGCCTGGATGGCTCAGAGTTAACCAGAGATCAGTATGAGAGTCATTCAGCCTGGATGGCTCAGAGTTAACCAGAGATCAGTATGAGAGTCATTCAGCCTGGATGGCTCAGAGTCAACCAGAGGTCAGTATGAGTCATTCAGCCTGGATGGCTCAGAGTTAACCAGAGATCAGTATGAGAGTCATTCAGCCTGGATGGCTCAGAGTTAACCAGAGATCAGTATGAGTCATTCAGCCTGGATGGCTCAGAGTCAACCAGAGATCAGTATGAGAGTCATTCAGCCTGGATGGCTCAGAGTCAACCAGAGGTCAGTATGAGTCATTCAGCCTGGATGGCTCAGAGTTAACCAGAGATCAGTATGAGAGTCATTCAGCCTGGATGGCTCAGAGTTAACCAGAGATCAGTATGAGAGTCATTCAGCCTGGATGGCTCAGAGTCAACCAGAGGTCAGTATGAGTCATTCAGCCTGGATGGCTCAGAGTTAACCAGAGATCAGTATGAGAGTCATTCAGCCTGGATGGCTCAGAGTTAACCAGAGATCAGTATGAGTCATTCAGCCTGGATGGCTCAGAGTCAACCAGAGATCAGTATGAGAGTCATTCAGCCTGGATGGCTCAGAGTCAACCAGAGATCAGTATGAGAGTCATTCAGCCTGGATGGCTCAGAGTTAACCAGAGATCAGTATGAGAGTCATTCAGCCTGGATGGCTCAGAGTCAACCAGAGGTCAGTATGAGTCATTCAGCCTGGATGGCTCAGAGTTAACCAGAGATCAGTATGAGAGTCATTCAGCCTGGATGGCTCAGAGTTAACCAGAGATCAGTATGAGTCATTCAGCCTGGATGGCTCAGAGTCAACCAGAGATCAGTATGAGAGTCATTCAGCCTGGATGGCTCAGAGTCAACCAGAGATCAGTATGAGAGTCATTCAGCCTGGATGGCTCAGAGTCAACCAGAGATCAGTATGAGTCATTCAGCCTGGATGGCTCAGAGTTAACCAGAGATCAGTATGAGAGTCATTCAGCCTGGATGGCTCAGAGTCAACCAGAGATCAGTATGAGAGTCATTCAGCCTGGATGGCTCAGAGTCAACCAGAGATCAGTATGAGTCATTCAGCCTGGATGGCTCAGAGTTAACCAGAGGTCAGTATGAGAGTCATTCAGCCTGGATGGCTCAGAGTTAACCAGAGATCAGTATGAGAGTCATTCAGCCTGGATGGCTCAGAGTTAACCAGAGATCAGTATGAGAGTCATTCAGCCTGGATGGCTCAGAGTTAACCAGAGATCAGTATGAGTCATTCAGCCTGGATGGCTCAGAGTTAACCAGAGATCAGTATGAGTCATTCAGCCTGGATGGCTCAGAGTTAACAAGAGATCAGTATGAGAGTCATTCAGCCTGGATGGCTCAGAGTTAACCAGAGATCAGTATGAGTCATTCAGCCTGGATGGCTCAGAGTTAACCAGAGATCAGTATGAGAGTCATTCAGCCTGGATGGCTCAGAGTCAACCAGAGATCAGTATGAGAGTCATTCAGCCTGGATGGCTCAGAGTCAACCAGAGATCAGTATGAGTCATTCAGCCTGGATGGCTCAGAGTTAACCAGAGGTCAGTATGAGAGTCATTCAGCCTGGATGGCTCAGAGTTAACCAGAGATCAGTATGAGTCATTCAGCCTGGATGGCTCAGAGTTAACAAGAGATCAGTATGAGAGTCATTCAGCCTGGATGGCTCAGAGTTAACCAGAGATCAGTATGAGAGTCATTCAGCCTGGATGGCTCAGAGTTAACCAGAGGTCGGTATGAGAGTCATTCAGCCTGGATGGCTCAGAGTTAACCAGAGATCAGTATGAGAGTCATTCAGCCTGGATGGCTCAGAGTTAACCAGAGATCAGTATGAGTCATTCAGCCTGGATGGCTCAGAGTAAACCAGAGATCAGTATGAGAGTCATTCAGCCTGGATGGCTCAGAGTTAACCAGAGGTCAGTATGAGAGTCATTCAGCCTGGATGGCTCAGAGTTAACCAGAGATCAGTATGAGTCATTCAGCCTGGATGGCTCAGAGTCAACCAGAGATCAGTATGAGAGTCATTCAGCCTGGATGGCTCAGAGTCAACCAGAGATCAGTATGAGTCATTCAGCCTGGATGGCTCAGAGTTAACCAGAGATCAGTATGAGAGTCATTCAGCCTGGATGGCTCAGAGTCAACCAGAGATCAGTATGAGAGTCATTCAGCCTGGATGGCTCAGAGTCAACCAGAGATCAGTATGAGTCATTCAGCCTGGATGGCTCAGAGTTAACCAGAGGTCAGTATGAGAGTCATTCAGCCTGGATGGCTCAGAGTTAACCAGAGATCAGTATGAGAGTCATTCAGCCTGGATGGCTCAGAGTTAACCAGAGATCAGTATGAGAGTCATTCAGCCTGGATGGCTCAGAGTTAACCAGAGATCAGTATGAGTCATTCAGCCTGGATGGCTCAGAGTTAACCAGAGATCAGTATGAGTCATTCAGCCTGGATGGCTCAGAGTTAACAAGAGATCAGTATGAGAGTCATTCAGCCTGGATGGCTCAGAGTTAACCAGAGATCAGTATGAGAGTCATTCAGCCTGGATGGCTCAGAGTTAACCAGAGGTCGGTATGAGAGTCATTCAGCCTGGATGGCTCAGAGTTAACCAGAGATCAGTATGAGAGTCATTCAGCCTGGATGGCTCAGAGTTAACCAGAGATCAGTATGAGAGTCATTCAGCCTGGATGGCTCAGAGTAAACCAGAGATCAGTATGAGTCATTCAGCCTGGATGGCTCAGAGTTAACCAGAGATCAGTATGAGAGTCATTCAGCCTGGATGGCTCAGAGTTAACCAGAGATCAGTATGAGTCATTCAGCCTGGATGGCTCAGAGTTAACCAGAGATCAGTATGAGTCATTCAGCCTGGATGGCTCAGAGTTAACAAGAGATCAGTATGAGAGTCATTCAGCCTGGATGGCTCAGAGTTAACCAGAGATCAGTATGAGAGTCATTCAGCCTGGATGGCTCAGAGTTAACCAGAGGTCGGTATGAGAGTCATTCAGCCTGGATGGCTCAGAGTTAACCAGAGATCAGTATGAGAGTCATTCAGCCTGGATGGCTCAGAGTTAACCAGAGATCAGTATGAGTCATTCAGCCTGGATGGCTCAGAGTAAACCAGAGATCAGTATGAGAGTCATTCAGCCTGGATGGCTCAGAGTTAACCAGAGGTCAGTATGAGAGTCATTCAGCCTGGATGGCTCAGAGTTAACCAGAGATCAGTATGAGTCATTCAGCCTGGATGGCTCAGAGTTAACCAGAGGTCAGTATGAGAGTCATTCAGCCTGGATGGCTCAGAGTTAACCAGAGATCAGTATGAGTCATTCAGCCTGGATGGCTCAGAGTTAACCAGAGGTCAGTATGAGAGTCATTCAGCCTGGATGGCTCAGAGTTAACCAGAGATCAGTATGAGAGTCATTCAGCCTGGATGGCTCAGAGTTAACCAGAGATCAGTATGAGAGTCATTCAGCCTGGATGGCTCAGAGTTAACCAGAGATCAGTATGAGAGTCATTCAGCCTGGATGGCTCAGAGTTAACCAGAGATCAGTATGAGAGTCATTCAGCCTGGATGGCTCAGAGTTAACCAGAGATCAGTATGAGAGTCATTCAGCCTGGATGGCTCAGAGTTAACCAGAGATCAGTATGAGAGTCATTCAGCCTGGATGGCTCAGAGTTAACCAGAGATCAGTATGAGAGTCATTCAGCCTGGATGGCTCAGAGTTAACCAGAGATCAGTATGAGAGTCATTCAGCCTGGATGGCTCAGAGTCAACCAGAGGTCAGTATGAGTCATTCAGCCTGGATGGCTCAGAGTTAACCAGAGATCAGTATGAGAGTCATTCAGCCTGGATGGCTCAGAGTTAACCAGAGATCAGTATGAGTCATTCAGCCTGGATGGCTCAGAGTCAACCAGAGATCAGTATGAGAGTCATTCAGCCTGGATGGCTCAGAGTCAACCAGAGATCAGTATGAGAGTCATTCAGCCTGGATGGCTCAGAGTCAACCAGAGATCAGTATGAGTCATTCAGCCTGGATGGCTCAGAGTTAACCAGAGATCAGTATGAGAGTCATTCAGCCTGGATGGCTCAGAGTCAACCAGAGATCAGTATGAGAGTCATTCAGCCTGGATGGCTCAGAGTCAACCAGAGATCAGTATGAGTCATTCAGCCTGGATGGCTCAGAGTTAACAAGAGATCAGTATGAGAGTCATTCAGCCTGGATGGCTCAGAGTTAACCAGAGATCAGTATGAGAGTCATTCAGCCTGGATGGCTCAGAGTTAACCAGAGGTCGGTATGAGAGTCATTCAGCCTGGATGGCTCAGAGTTAACTAGAGATCAGTATGAGAGTCATTCAGCCTGGATGGCTCAGAGTTAACCAGAGATCAGTATGAGAGTCATTCAGCCTGGATGGCTCAGAGTAAACCAGAGATCAGTATGAGTCATTCAGCCTGGATGGCTCAGAGTTAACCAGAGATCAGTATGAGAGTCATTCAGCCTGGATGGCTCAGAGTTAACCAGAGATCAGTATGAGTCATTCAGCCTGGATGGCTCAGAGTTAACCAGAGATCAGTATGAGTCATTCAGCCTGGATGGCTCAGAGTTAACAAGAGATCAGTATGAGAGTCATTCAGCCTGGATGGCTCAGAGTTAACCAGAGATCAGTATGAGAGTCATTCAGCCTGGATGGCTCAGAGTTAACCAGAGGTCGGTATGAGAGTCATTCAGCCTGGATGGCTCAGAGTTAACCAGAGATCAGTATGAGAGTCATTCAGCCTGGATGGCTCAGAGTTAACCAGAGATCAGTATGAGTCATTCAGCCTGGATGGCTCAGAGTAAACCAGAGATCAGTATGAGAGTCATTCAGCCTGGATGGCTCAGAGTTAACCAGAGGTCAGTATGAGAGTCATTCAGCCTGGATGGCTCAGAGTTAACCAGAGATCAGTATGAGTCATTCAGCCTGGATGGCTCAGAGTTAACCAGAGGTCAGTATGAGAGTCATTCAGCCTGGATGGCTCAGAGTTAACCAGAGATCAGTATGAGTCATTCAGCCTGGATGGCTCAGAGTTAACCAGAGGTCAGTATGAGAGTCATTCAGCCTGGATGGCTCAGAGTTAACCAGAGATCAGTATGAGAGTCATTCAGCCTGGATGGCTCAGAGTTAACCAGAGATCAGTATGAGAGTCATTCAGCCTGGATGGCTCAGAGTTAACCAGAGATCAGTATGAGAGTCATTCAGCCTGGATGGCTCAGAGTTAACCAGAGATCAGTATGAGAGTCATTCAGCCTGGATGGCTCAGAGTTAACCAGAGATCAGTATGAGAGTCATTCAGCCTGGATGGCTCAGAGTTAACCAGAGATCAGTATGAGAGTCATTCAGCCTGGATGGCTCAGAGTTAACCAGAGATCAGTATGAGAGTCATTCAGCCTGGATGGCTCAGAGTTAACCAGAGATCAGTATGAGAGTCATTCAGCCTGGATGGCTCAGAGTCAACCAGAGATCAGTATGAGAGTCATTCAGCCTGGATGGCTCAGAGTCAACCAGAGATCAGTATGAGAGTCATTCAGCCTGGATGGCTCAGAGTTAACCAGAGGTCAGTATGAGTCATTCAGCCTGGATGGCTCAGAGTTAACCAGAGATCAGTATGAGTCATTCAGCCTGGATGGCTCAGAGTTAACCAGAGATCAGTATGAGAGTCATTCAGCCTGGATGGCTCAGAGTTAACCAGAGATCAGTATGAGAGTCATTCAGCCTGGATGGCTCAGAGTCAACCAGAGATCAGTATGAGAGTCATTCAGCCTGGATGGCTCAGAGTTAACCAGAGATCAGTATGAGTCATTCAGCCTGGATGGCTCAGAGTTAACCAGAGGTCAGTATGAGAGTCATTCAGCCTGGATGGCTCAGAGTTAACCAGAGATCAGTATGAGTCATTCAGCCTGGATGGCTCAGAGTTAACCAGAGATCAGTATGAGAGTCATTCAGCCTGGATGGCTCAGAGTTAACCAGAGATCAGTATGAGAGTCATTCAGCCTGGATGGCTCAGAGTTAACCAGAGATCAGTATGAGAGTCATTCAGCCTGGATGGCTCAGAGTTAACCAGAGATCAGTATGAGAGTCATTCAGCCTGGATGGCTCAGAGTTAACCAGAGATCAGTATGAGAGTCATTCAGCCTGGATGGCTCAGAGTAAACCAGAGATCAGTATGAGAGTCATTCAGCCTGGATGGCTCAGAGTTAACCAGAGATCAGTATGAGAGTCATTCAGCCTGGATGGCTCAGAGTTAACCAGAGATCAGTATGAGAGTCATTCAGCCTGGATGGCTCAGAGTTAACCAGAGATCAGTATGAGAGTCATTCAGCCTGGATGGCTCAGAGTTAACCAGAGATCAGTATGAGTCATTCAGCCTGGATGGCTCAGAGTCAACCAGAGGTCAGTATGAGAGTCATTCAGCCTGGATGGCTCAGAGTTAACCAGAGATCAGTATGAGAGTCATTCAGCCTGGATGGCTCAGAGTTAACCAGAGATCAGTATGAGAGTCATTCAGCCTGGATGGCTCAGAGTTAACCAGAGATCAGTATGAGAGTCATTCAGCCTGGATGGCTCAGAGTCAACCAGAGGTCAGTATGAGTCATTCAGCCTGGATGGCTCAGAGTTAACCAGAGATCAGTATGAGAGTCATTCGGCCTGGATGGCTCAGAGTTAACCAGAGATCAGTATGAGAGTCATTCAGCCTGGATGGCTCTGAGTTAACCAGAGATCAGTATGAGAGTCATTCAGCCTGGATGGCTCAGAGTTAACCAGAGATCAGTATGAGAGTCATTCAGCCTGGATGGCTCAGAGTTAACCAGAGATCAGTATGAGAGTCATTCAGCCTGGATGGCTCAGAGTCAACCAGAGATCAGTATGAGAGTCATTCAGCCTGGATGGCTCAGAGTTAACCAGAGATCAGTATGAGAGTCATTCAGCCTGGATGGCTCAGAGTAAACCAGAGATCAGTATGAGAGTCATTCAGCCTGGATGGCTCAGAGTTAACCAGAGATCAGTATGAGAGTCATTCAGCCTGGATGGCTCAGAGTTAACCAGAGATCAGTATGAGAGTCATTCAGCCTGGATGGCTCAGAGTTAACCAGAGATCAGTATGAGAGTCATTCAGCCTGGATGGCTCAGAGTTAACCAGAGATCAGTATGAGAGTCATTCAGAATGGATGGCTCAGAGTAAACCAGAGATCAGTATGAGAGTCATTCAGCCTGGATGGCTCAGAGTTAACCAGAGATCAGTATGAGTCATTCAGCCTGGATGGCTCACGAGTTAACCAGAGATCAGTATGAGAGTCATTCAGCCTGGATGGCTCAGAGTCAACCAGAGATCAGTATGAGAGTCATTCAGCCTGGATGGCTCAGAGTTAACCAGAGATCAGTATGAGTCATTCAGCCTGGATGGCTCAGAGTTAACCAGAGATCAGTATGAGTCATTCAGCCTGGATGGCTCAGAGTTAACCAGAGATCAGTATGAGTCATTCAGCCTGGATGGCTCAGAGTTAACCAGAGGTCAGTATGAGTCATTCAGCCTGGATGGCTCAGAGTTAACCAGAGATCAGTATGAGAGTCATTCAGCCTGGATGGCTCAGAGTCAACCAGAGATCAGTATGAGAGTCATTCAGCCTGGATGGCTCAGACTCAACCAGAGATCAGTATGAGTCATTCAGCCTGGATGGCTCAGAGTCAACCAGAGATCAGTATGAGTCATTCAGCCTGGATGGCTCAGAGTCAACCAGAGATCAGTATGAGAGTCATTCAGCCTGGATGGCTCAGAGTTAACCAGAGATCAGTATGAGAGTCATTCAGCCTGGATGGCTCAGAGTTAACCAGAGATCAGCATGAGTCATTCAGCCTGGATGGCTCAGAGTCAACCAGAGATCAGTATGAGTCATTCAGCCTGGATGGCTCAGAGTTAACCAGAGATCAGTATGAGAGTCATTCAGCCTGGATGGCTCAGAGTTAACCAGAGATCAGCATGAGTCATTCAGCCTGGATGGCTCAGAGTCAACCAGAGATCAGTATGAGTCATTCAGCCTGGATGGCTCAGAGTCAACCAGAGATCAGTATGAGTCATTCAGCCTGGATGGCTCAGAGTCAACCAGAGATCAGTATGAGAGTCATTCAGCCTGGATGGCTCAGAGTTAACCAGAGATCAGTATGAGTCATTCAGCCTGGATGGCTCAGAGTCAACCAGAGATCAGTATGAGAGTCATTCAGCCTGGATGGCTCAGAGTCAACCAGAGATCAGTATGAGTCATTCAGCCTGGATGGCTCAGAGTTAACCAGAGATCAGT
Organism: Oncorhynchus mykiss; assembly: GCF_057628025.1. NCBI lineage: Eukaryota > Metazoa > Chordata > Actinopteri > Salmoniformes > Salmonidae > Oncorhynchus > Oncorhynchus mykiss. The sequence continues at coordinate 8,170,824 of NC_143032.1, forward strand.
ATGAGTCATTCAGCCTGGATGGCTCAGAGTTAACCAGAGATCAGTATGAGAGTCATTCAGCCTGGATGGCTCAGAGTTAACCAGAGATCAGTATGAGTCATTCAGCCTGGATGGCTCAGAGTCAACCAGAGATCAGTATGAGAGTCATTCAGCCTGGATGGCTCAGAGTCAACCAGAGATCAGTATGAGTCATTCAGCCTGGATGGCTCAGAGTTAACCAGAGATCAGTATGAGAGTCATTCAGCCTGGATGGCTCAGAGTTAACCAGAGATCAGTATGAGAGTCATTCAGCCTGGATGGCTCAAAGTCAACCAGAGATCAGTATGAGAGTCATTCAGCCTGGATGGCTCAGAGTTAACCAGAGATCAGTATGAGAGTCATTCAGCCTGGATGGCTCAGAGTTAACCAGAGATCAGTATGAGTCATTCAGCCTGGATGGCTCAGTTAACCAGAGATCAGTATGAGAGTCATTCAGTCTGGATGGCTCAGAGTCAACCAGAGATCAGTATGAGTCATTCAGCCTGGATGGCTCAGAGTTAACCAGAGATCAGTATGAGTCATTCAGCCTGGATGGCTCAGAGTTAACCAGAGATCAGTATGAGTCATTCAGCCTGGATGGCTCAGAGTTAACCAGAGATCAGTATGAGAGTCATTCAGCCTGGATGGCTCAGAGTTAACCAGAGATCAGTATGAGAGTCATTCAGCCTGGATGGCTCAGAGTTAACCAGAGATCAGTATGAGAGTCATTCAGCCTGGATGGCTCAGAGTTAACCAGAGATCAGTATGAGAGTCATTCAGCCTGGATGGCTCAGAGTTAACCAGAGATCAGTATGAGAGTCATTCAGCCTGGATGGCTCAGAGTGAGAGTCATTCAGCCTGGATGGCTCAGAGTTAACCAGAGATCAGTATGAGTCATTCAGCCTGGATGGCTCAGAGTTAACCAGAGATCAGTATGAGTCATTCAGCCTGGATGGCTCAGAGTTAACCAGAGATCAGTATGAGAGTCATTCAGCCTGGATGGCTCAGAGTTAACCAGAGATCAGTATGAGAGTCATTCAGCCTGGATGGCTCAGAGTTAACCAGAGATCAGTATGAGAGTCATTCAGCCTGGATGGCTCAGAGTGAGAGTCATTCAGCCTGGATGGCTCAGAGTTAACCAGAGATCAGTATGAGAGTCATTCAGCCTGGATGGCTCAGAGTAAACCAGAGATCAGTATGAGAGTCATTCAGCCTGGATGGCTCAGAGTTAACCAGAGATCAGTATGAGAGTCATTCAGCCTGGATGGCTCAGAGTTAACCAGAGATCAGTATGAGAGTCATTCAGCCTGGATGGCTCAGAGTTAACCAGAGATCAGTATGAGAGTCATTCAGCCTGGATGGCTCAGAGTTAACCAGAGATCAGTATGAGTCATTCAGCCTGGATGGCTCAGAGTTAACCAGAGATCAGTATGAGTCATTCAGCCTGGATGGCTCAGAGTCAACCAGAGATCAGCATGAGAGTCATTCAGCCTGGATGGCTCAGAGTCAACCAGAGATCAGTATGAGAGTCATTCAGCCTGGATGGGTCAGAGTTAACCAGAGATCAGTATGAGAGTCATTCAGCCTGGATGGCTCAGAGTTAACCAGAGATCAGTATGAGTCATTCAGCCTGGATGGCTCAGAGTCAACCAGAGATCAGTATGAGAGTCATTCAGCCTGGATGGCTCAGAGTCAACCAGAGATCAGTATGAGTCATTCAGCCTGGATGGCTCAGAGTTAACCAGAGATCAGTATGAGAGTCATTCAGCCTGGATGGCTCAGAGTTAACCAGAGATCAGTATGAGTCATTCAGCCTGGATGGCTCAGAGTTAACCAGAGATCAGTATGAGTCATTCAGCCTGGATGGCTCAGAGTTAACCAGAGATCAGTATGAGAGTCATTCAGCCTGGATGGCTCAGAGTTAACCAGAGATCAGTATGAGTCATTCAGCCTGGATGGCTCAGAGTTAACCAGAGATCAGTATGAAAGTCATTCAGCCTGGATGGCTCAGAGTCAACCAGAGATCAGTATGAGTCATTCAGCCTGGATGGCTCAGAGTTAACCAGAGATCAGTATGAGTCATTCAGCCTGGATGGCTCAGAGTTAACCAGAGATCAGTATGAGTCATTCAGCCTGGATGGCTCAGAGTTAACCAGAGATCAGTATGAGAGTCATTCAGCCTGGATGGCTCAGAGTTAACCAGAGATCAGTATGAGTAATTCAGCCTGGATGGCTCAGAGTCAACCAGAGATCAGTATGAGAGTCATTCAGCCTGGATGGCTCAGAGTTAACCAGAGATCAGTATGAGAGTCATTCAGCCTGGATGGCTCAGAGTTAACCAGAGATCAGTATGAGTCATTCAGCCTGGATGGCTCAGAGTTAACCAGAGATCAGTATGAGTCATTCAGCCTGGATGGCTCAGAGTTAACCAGAGATCAGTATGAGTCATTCAGCCTGGATGGCTCAGAGTTAACCAGAGATCAGTATGAGTCATTCAGCCTGGATGGCTCAGAGTTAACCAGAGATCAGTATGAGAGTCATTCAGCCTGGATGGCTCAGAGTTAACCAGAGATCAGTATGAGAGTCATTCAGCCTGGATGGCTCAGAGTAAACCAGAGATCAGTATGAGTCATTCAGCCTGGATGGCTCAGAGTTAACCAGAGGTCAGTATGAGTCATTCAGCCTGGATGGCTCAGAGTTAACCAGAGATCAGTATGAGAGTCATTCAGCCTGGATGGCTCAGAGTCAACCAGAGATCAGTATGAGTCATTCAGCCTGGATGGCTCAGAGTTAACCAGAGATCAGTATGAGTCATTCAGCCTGGATGGCTCAGAGTTAACCAGAGGTCAGTATGAGTCATTCAGCCTGGATGGCTCAGAGTTAACCAGAGATCAGTATGAGTCATTCAGCCTGGATGGCTCAGAGTTAACCAGAGATCAGTATGAGTCATTCAGCCTGGATGGCTCAGAGTAAATTTGATGGAACACATCAAATAACAAACTAAACCCGTCTATTGTCTGATGGTTTTGTTAGCCACATACACACAACACACACACACACAACACACCACACAAAACACACAACACACAGGGTTTAATAGTGAAGGGAAATCCTGTATACACTCTCACTAGAGGTCATTTGGAGTCAAAACAAACTGGACAGATGATAAGATTTAAACAACCAGATCAAAACTATACATCCAATCCTGCTTCTTAACAGTCTCGGTACATGGCTCCTGCTTCCTAACAGTCTCGGTACATGGCTCCTGCTTCCTAACAGTCTTGGTACATGGCTCCTGCTTCCTAACAGTCTCGGTACATGGCTCCTGCTTCCTAACAGTCTCGGTACATGGCTCCTGCTTCCTAACATCCTAACAGTCTCGGTACATGGCTCCTGCTTCCTAACAGTCTCGGTACATGGCTCCTGCTTCCTAACAGTCTCGGTACATGGCTCCTGCTTCCTAACATTCTCGGTACATGGCTCCTGCTTCCTAACATCCTAACAGTCTCGGTACATGGCTCCTGCTTCCTAACAGTCTCGGTACATGGCTCCTGCTTCCTAACAGTCTCGGTACATGGCTCCTGCTTCCTAACAGTCTCGGTACATGGCTCCTGCTTCCTAACATCCTAACAGTCTCGGTACATGGCTCCTGCTTCCTAACAGTCTCGGTACATGGCTCCTGCTTCCTAACATTCTCGGTACATGGCTCCTGCTTCCTAACAGTCTCGGTACATGGCTCCTGCTTCCTAACATCCTAACAGTCTCGGTACATGGCTCCTGCTTCCTAACAGTCTCGGTACATGGCTCCTGCTTCCTAACAGTCTCGGTACATGGCTCCTGCTTCCTAACAGTCTCGGTACATGGCTCCTGCTTCCTAACAGTCTCGGTACATGGCTCCTGCTTCCTAACAGTCTCGGTACATGGCTCCTGCTTCCTAACAGTCTCGGTACATGGCTCCTGCTTCCTAACAGTCTCGGTACATGGCTCCTGCTTCCTAACAGTCTCGGTACATGGCTCCTGCTTCCTAACAGTCTCGGTACATGGCTCCTGCTTCCTAACAGTCTCGGTACATGGCTCCTGCTTCCTAACAGTCTCGGTACATGGCTCCTGCTTCCTAACAGTCTCGGTACACGGTTCCTGCTGTCGAAGGCTGGTGGCACGTCAGCTACTGTGTAAAGAGGCTTAGGGGGGCACGTCGCGAGCCGAGCGTGGGCGCTGGGTGGGTGTAAGTACTCTGTATCCCGCCCCGCCGCGCCAGATGGCACAGGGAGAAATCTTGATTTTGATACTGTAGATTAGGCTATGCCCTGGGAATGGCACTGTGGATGATGCCAGTGGCAGACGGGAGAGGACCCAATACCCAAGTTTGACCTCAATCTTTCCTGATGTAAATGCTCCACTTTTTAGACAGGCACTGTCCTGGGGCTGCTATGCTGTTTAGGCTTACCGGTATCTTTTTTTCACAGTGAGATTACGGAGAAGGCTCAGAGATTAATCAAATAGTAATTCTCTCTCATTCTCTGGATTACTCAGTTAATGGTAAGAATACACCATGTTGTCTAGCCTCTGTTGCAGAGTCCCACATCTGTCTACTGCTGGTTGTTCAGAAATGTGGTGTCACTGTTGTAGCAAACAAATGTATATGCACATAAACCTAAACACACGCGCAGACACGCGCACCTCCAGTTCTTGGTGTGGGGCGGTGCCTCCTCCAGGCGAATGAGGGCGTAGCGGGCAGCGTTGAGCGATAGACCACGGATACCGTCCCCCCACTCCTTCTCCGCCCTGGAGATGGAGAGAACGAGAAGAGGAGGAGTGCCAGGAGGTCCAGGACAAACAGAGAGAGCTACAACTAACCAGGATCTCACCATTATTATAATATGTATATCCTATTTGTGTTGAGAGGACAAAATGTAGAATAAATTAGCTCTTACCCTCTGTATTCAATGTACTTGTAGATACAGCCAGCGATGAGCATGGCCACCAGGGCATAGTACCAGGAGGAGATGAACATCAGGGAGACACACAGACTGGCGCCCAGGAAAGACAGAGCCCTGTGGGGGACGAGAGAAAGACAAAATGGAGGTAAAAGTCACTCGTCTTAAAGGGATCATTCAGAATTTTAGCATGTTAGACCTCATTTAAGGATAACCTAAGCCAATCACATGTTCTCTCTGGACTTCAGTACCAGACAGCAAATACCCATACTTGTTTAAAGGCCCAGTGCAGTAAAAAATTAGATTTTCCTGTGTTTTATATACATTTCCACAGTATGGAGGTTGGAATAATACTGTGAAAACTATGATAATTTTCCCTATAACAGTAAAAGCTGTTAGAGAAGACAGCTTGACATTTTTGCCTGTTTTTACTCTTAGCTAAGATTTTTGTTTATTTTTTACCACTAATTGGAAACAATCACAGTAAGGTACTTAAATGTTATCCAGAAATGATTTGATATTGAGATAAAAACACTGCACTGGACCTTTAACTCAGATCCATTTACCTGTGGACACGATAAAAGAGATGTGTGCCTGTATATTCACAATGCAAGCTTATATGACCTCTAGCGTGGACCTTGACTAACTGGCCAGTTTAAGATCATGAGATTTAGGCTGCCCAGTAGGGCTTTTGGTGATGGCAGTAAGGACGGGTAGATAGCCACCCCCCCCAGTGAGGACGGGTAGATAGCTGCCCCCCCCCAGTGAGGACGGGTAGATAGCTGCCCCCCCAGTGAGGACGGGTAGATAGCTGCCCCCCCCCTCAGTAAGGACGGGTAGATAGCTGCCCCCCCCCTCAGTAAGGACGGGTAGATAGCTGCCACCCCCCCCTCAGTAAGGACGGGTAGATAGCTGCCACCCCCCCCTCAGTAAGGACGGGTAGATAGCTGCCACCCCCCCCTCAGTAAGGACGGGTAGATAGCTGCCACCCCCCCCTCAGTAAGGACGGGTAGATAGCTGCCCCCCCCTCAGTAAGGACGGGTAGATAGCTGCCCCCCCAGTAAGGACGGGTAGATAGCTGCCCCCCCCTCAGTAAGGACGGGTAGATAGCTGCCACCCCCTCAGTATGGACGGGTAGATAGCTGCCACCCCCTCAGTATGGACGGGTAGATAGCAGCCCCCCCCCCAGTAAGGACGGGTAGATAGCTGCCCCCCCCTCAGTAAGGACGGGTAGATAGCTGCCACCCCCTCAGTATGGACGGGTAGATAGCAGCCCCCCCCCCAGTAAGGACGGGTAGATAGCTGCCCCCCCCTCAGTAAGGACGGGTAGAGAGCTGCCCCCCCCTCAGACACACCAGTGGCCCAGCAGGGACCTGCTTTCTGGAGTCGCCCATGGGAGCAGAGCCAAAGCTCCTTGGCTAGGCTATAGAAACACCTGGCACATAGCTGCCACAAGCCCCGGCTCCAGGGATAGGGTGTTTGTGCCAGATGTATGTGTGTGTGTGTACGTGTATCTGTATGTGTGTCTGTCCTCAGAGGTCCTGTCACTGAGCTCAATAACAACCTCCTCCGGTGAAGTTAGCTGGTTAGTTCCTAGGCTAACAGAGTCCCAAGAGACTACTACAGTACCTGATGAAGCAGGAGAAAACAGTGAACCTTAGAGTGCTAATTTGAGAGGGCATTAGAACAGCCAGCAGCACCATGATATAAAGTAATAAAGAGGACTTTCCCCTTACCAGTGGTAGAACTTGAAGCGGGGTCTCCAGTTGGGGGTGCAGAGCAGGGTCTGGAGGGCACAGGCCAGGTTGACAAACAGGTAGCACATCAAAAAGAACCTGACGGGGAGAGATAGATACAATGACGGAGAGGTGAGATTACACACCACTACCGTCTGTCAGTTAACATCCAGAGACTAGTTCTGCAACACTGCGGTTAGGTTACATTACAGCAGATGGGAGAGCAAGTGTGAGAGGGAGGGATGGAAGGATGAAACGAAGAAGGGAAAGAAATAGAGGAAGGTAGAGAGAGGTTGATGTGTAGGTGGAGAAAAGTTGGGAGGAGTGGGAGAGAGTCTGACAGAGAGAGGATGGTAGAGAGGGGTACTGACGGAGAGGATGGTAGAGAGGGGTACTCACAGAGAGGATGGTAGAGGGGGGTACTCACAGAGAGGATGGTAGAGGGGGGTACTCACAGAGAGGATGGTAGAGGGGGGTACTCACAGAGAGGATGGTAGAGGGGGGTACTCACAGAGAGGATGGTAGAGGGGGGTACTCACAGAGAGGATGGTAGAGGGTGGTACTCACAGAGAGGATGGTAGAGGGTGGTACTCACAGAGAGGATGGTAGAGGGGGGTACTCACGGAGAGGATGGTAGAGGGGGGTACTCACGGAGAGGATGGTAGAGGGGGGTACTCACAGAGAGGATGGTAGAGGGGGGTACTCACAGAGAGGATGGTAGAGGGGGGTACTCACAGAGAGGATGGTAGAGAGGGGTACTGACGGAGAGGATGGTAGAGAGGGGTACTCACAGAGAGGATGGTAGAGGGGGGTACTCACAGAGAGGATGGTAGAGGGGGGTACTCACAGAGAGGATGGTAGAGGGGGGTACTCACAGAGAGGATGGTAGAGGGGGGTACTCACAGAGAGGATGGTAGAGGGTGGTACTCACAGAGAGGATGGTAGAGGGTGGTACTCACAGAGAGGATGGTAGAGGGGGGTACTCACGGAGAGGATGGTAGAGGGGGGTACTCACAGAGAGGATGGTAGAGGGGGGTACTCACAGAGAGGATGGTAGAGGGGGGTACTCACAGAGAGGATGGTAGAGGGGGGTACTCACAGAGAGGATGGTAGAGGGGGGTACTCACAGAGAGGATGGTAGAGGGGGGTACTCACAGAGAGGATGGTAGAGGGGGGTACTCACAGAGAGGATGGTAGAGGGGGGTACTGACGGAGAGGATGGTAGAGGGGGGTACTGACGGAGAGGATGGTAGAGGGGGGTACTGACGGAGAGGATGGTAGAGGGGGGTACTCACAGAGAGGATGGTAGAGGGGGGTACTCACAGAGAGGATGGTAGAGGGGGGTACTCACAGAGAGGATGGTAGAGGGGGGTACTCACAGAGAGGATGGTAGAGGGGGGTACTCACAGAGAGGATGGTAGAGGGGGGTACTCACAGAGAGGATGGTAGAGGGGGGTACTCACAGAAAGGATGGTAGAGCGGGGTACTGACGGAGAGGATGGTAGAGGGGGGTACTCACAGAGAGGATGGTAGAGGGGGGTACTGACGGAGAGGATGGTAGAGGGGGTACTGACGGAGAGGATGGTAGAGGGGGGTACTGACGGAGAGGATGGTAGAGGGGGGTACTGACGGAGAGGATGGTAGAGGGGGGTACTGACGGAGAGGATGGTAGAGGGGGGTACTGACGGAGAGGATGGTAGAGGGGGGTACTGACATGGAGAGGATGGTAGAGGGGGGTACTGACATGGAGAGGATGGTAGAGGGGGGTACTCACATGGAGAGGATGGTAGAGAGGGGTACTGACATGGAGAGGATGGTAGAGGGGGGTACTGACATGGAGAGGATGGTAGAGGGGGGTACTCACATGGAGAGACTGGTAGAGAGGGGTACTGACATGGAGAGGATGGTAGAGAGGGGTACTGACACGGAGAGGGTGGTAGAGGGGGGTACTGACATGGAGAGGATGGTAGAGAGGGGTACTGACATGGAGAGGATGGTAGAGAGGGGTACTCACATGGAGAGGATGGTAGAGGGGGGTACTCACATGGAGAGGATGGGGGCGACAGCGTCCAGAGAAGCGATGAGGATACCGATCTCACAGATCCCACCAGTCAACAGCAGGGCCCAGGTGGGCTCTCCATTAGCCTTGCCATGACCAAACACCTGGGAGACAGGGACAGCCAGAGAGTGTGTTTGTTTGTTTGTGCGTGCGTGTGTGTGTGTGTGCATCTACAGTATGTGTGTGTCTGACCTGTAGGAATGGCACGATGCTGTCCCTTGCGATGGCCTGCAGCAGCCGGGGGGCTCCAGTGAGACTCTGTAGACCTGCTCCACAGCATGAGAAGAACGAGCCAATCACAATCACCCAGGGGGAGGGCCAAGCCAAGATGCCAATCACCAGGTTCCCTTTCACAGAGTCCCCAAACCTAGGACAAACAGACGTATTCACTAGAAACGTCCTCAGATACTACGGTCACACTGGGATATGCATAACCACATTTCTGAAACAGAGAAAAGCCTAGCCAGAAAGACACTCACTAGCTTTGACAATTGTGTATCCAGTATAATTAACTCAAACTCTTATAACGCTGTGTGTTACAAGGGCCTACTATGTGGCTCAGACAAACAGCTTTATGAAGGCAAACAGATGTTTTCAATCCAGATGATCATTTCTCTCTCAATGCCCATATGGGGGCGAAACAAAGTAACAAGACATTTGTACTGCTTTCATGAACCTAATAAAAACAAGACATTGGTACTGCTTTCATTAACAAATAAACGAGACATTTGTACTGCTTTCATTAACAAATAAACGAGACATTTGTACTGCTTTCATTAACAAATAAACGAGACATTGGTACTGCTTTCATGAACCTAATAAAAACAAGACATTGGTACTGCTTTCATTAACAAATAAACGAGACATTTGTACTGCTTTCATTAACAAATAAACGAGACATTTGTACTGCTTTCATTAACAAATAAACGAGACATTTGTACTGCTTTCATTAACAAATAAACGAGACATTGGTACTGCTTTCATTAACAAATAAACGAGACATTGGTACTGCTTTCATTAACAAATAAACGAGACATTGGTACTGCTTTCATGAACCTAATAAACACAAGACATTGGTACTGCTTTCATTAACAAATAAACAAGACATTGGTACTGCTTTCATTAACAAATAAACGAGACATTGGTACTGCTTTCATTAACAAATAAACGAGACATTGGTACTGCTTTCATGAACCTAATAAACACAAGACATTGGTACTGCTTTCATTAACAAATAAACGAGACATTTGTACTGCTTTCATTAACAAATAAACGAGACATTGGTACTGCTTTCATGAACCTAATAAACACAAGACATTGGTACTGCTTTCATTAACAAATAAACGAGACATTGGTACTGCTTTCATGAACCTAATAAACACAAGACATTGGTACTGCTTTCATGAACCTAATAAACACAAGACATTGGTACTGCTTTCATTAACAAATAAACGAGACATTTGTACTGCTTTCATTAACAAATAAACGAGACATTGGTACTGCTTTCATGAACCTAATAAACACAAGACATTTGTACTGCTTTCTTTAACAAATAAATTTAACAAATAAACATGACATTTGTATTGCTTTCTTTAACAAATAAACATGACATTTGTATTGCTTTCATACCAAGTGTGAAAAGTGAAACAGCACTTACTTGTCTCTCAGCACCACCCCCTCGATGCAGGCGCCAAACAGTATGACAGAACTAATGTCTGGGTGGCACCGCTAAGGAAATTAGCATCGGGACGGCAAGAGTTGAAAAACAAAACCACGATCACATTTCATTTGAGCGCCAAACAGAGTAAAGTTCGGGAAGGCTACCTGAACTTGTCCAATAAAATAATTCTCATTTGCGATTACCATTGCTACATTTTGCTATGGAGAACCCAAATGAACACGACCTACCTTTTACAGTTTAAAGTGTACGTAATAACAACACATTGACTGATCGTGTATTATAATAACTTGGTGGGTGCTTGCTTCCTATTTCCCAGTCGGATAAACACTCCAAAACAGCCTACCCGATCACTCAGAGATGTCCAAAAGGTCCTAAAGGCACACCGTTGCCTCATTTTGCATTACATTCCAATGATAAAACTGTGGGGGGATAAAAATGATATTTCGGAATGTCGGGGGGACATGCCCCCCAAGGAGAGTTCCACCCCTGGGTGCTTGTATTTGTCCTGTTAAGACACTTGTATGGTTGGTCTGTTGTCGCCGTCATTAAAGATACAGATGAAGGTGGTGGTGGCGATGGCCATGATGGTTCCTATGGGGATGGACTTCTGGGCGTCCCTGAGATCACCAGACCTGTTGGATCCAGCCATGATTCCTGTGAGGTGGGGAAATAGGAAGTTGGTTACATTATTAAATATGATCTTCGCTCTGGGTGCCCAGGTAGAACCGAGGCTACCACCCCTAGTTCTTTAGGTGGGGGGGGGGGGGGATCCTAGGCCGGGTTACTGTCCCGCTGCTTGTTCTTTAGGTGGGGGAGGTCTAGGCCGGGTTACTGTCCTGCTGCTTGTTCTTTAGGTGGTGGGGGGGGGGGGGGTCTAGGCCGGGTTACTGTCCTGCTGCTTGTTCTTTAGGTGGTGGGGTGGGGGGGGGGTCTAGGCCGGGTTACTGTCCTGCTGCTTGTTCTTTAGGTGTGTGTGGGGGGGGGGGCGTATTAGTCAGTCAGGCTTATTGAGGTAGTATGTACATGTAGGTATGGTTAAAGTGACTATGCATATATGATGAACAGAGAGTAGCAGCAGCGTAAAAGAGGGGATTATTGATTATTGATAAAAATGATTGAGAAGCCTTTTTGTCCTAGACTTGGCACTTCAGTACCGCTTGCCATGCAGTAGTAGAGAGAACAGTCTATGACTGGGGTGGCTGGGGTCTTTGGCAATTTTTAGGGCCTTCCTCTGACACCACCTGGTGTAGAGCTTTGCCCCAGTGATGTACTGGGCTATACGCACTACCCTCTGTAGTACCTTGCGGTTGGAGGCCGAGCAATTTCCGTACCAGGCAGTGATGCAACCGGTCTCGATGTTGCAGCTGTAGAACCTTTTGAGGATCTTAGGACCCATGCCACATCTTTTTAGTTTCCTGAGGGGGGAATATGCTTTGTTGTGCCCTCTTCACGACTGTCTTGCTGTGTTTGGACCATTCTAGTTTGTTGGTGATGTGGACACCAAGGAATTTGAAGCTCTCAACCTGCTCCACTACAGCCCTGTTGATGAGAATGGGGACGTGCTCGGTGCTCCTTTTCCTGTAGTCCACAATAATCTCCTTAGTCTTGGTTACGTTGAGGGAGAGGTTGTTATTCTGGCACCACCCAGCCAGGTCACTGACCTCCTCCCTATAGGCTGTTCCGTCGTTGTCGGTGATCAGGCCTACCACTGTTGTTTCGTCAGCAAACTTAATGATGGTGTTGGAGTCGTGCCTGGCCATGCAGTCGTGGGTGAACAGGGAGTACAGGAGGGGACTTAGCACGCACCCCTGGGGAGCTTCAGTGTTGAGGATCAGCATGGCAGATGTGTTGCTACCTACCCTCACCACCTTGGGGCGGCCCGTCAGGAAGTCCAGGATCCAGTTGCAGAGGGAGGTGTTTAGTCCCAGGTTCCTTAGCTTATTGATGAGCTTTGAGGGCACTATGGTGTTGAACACTGAGCTGTAGTCAATGAATAGCATTCTCACATAGGTGTTCCTTTTGTCCAGATGGGAAAGGGCAGTGTGGAGTGCAATCAAGATTGCATCATCTGTGGATCTGTTTGGGCGGAATGCAAATTGGAGTGGGTCTAGGGTTTCTGGGATAATGGTGTTGATGTGAGCCATAACCAGCCTTTCAAAGCACTTCATGGCTACAGATGTGAGTGCTACGGGTCTGTAGTCATTTAGGAAGGTTGCCTTTGTGTTCCTGGTGGTCTGCTTGAAGAATGTTGGTATTACAGACTCGATTAGGGACATGTTGAAAATGTCAGTGAAGAAGCCTGCCAGTTGGTCAGCACATGCCCGGAGCACACATCCTGGTAATCCATCTGGCCCCGCAGCCTTGTGTATGTTGACCTGTTTAAAGGTCTTACTCACGTCGGCTCCGGAGAGCATGATCACACAGTCATCCGGAACAGCTGATCCTCTCATGCATGCCTCAGTGTTGCTTGCCTCGAAGCGAGCAGAGAAGTGATTTAGCTCGTCTGGTAGGCTCGTGTCACTGGGCAGCTTGCGGCTGTGCTTCCCTTTGTAGTCTGTAATAGTTTGCAAGCCCTGCCACATTCGACGAGCGTCGGAGCAGGTGTGGTATGATTAAATCTTAGCCCTGTATTGACGCTTTGCCTGTTTGATGGTTCATCGCAGGGCATAGCGGGATTTCTTGTAAGCTTCCGGGTTAGAATCCCGCACCTTGAAAGCGGCAGCTCTACCCTTTAGCTCAGTGCGAATGTTGCCTGTAATACATGGATTCTGGTTGGGGTATGTACGTACAGTCACTGTGGGGACGACGTCCTAAATTCCTCTGCGTCGCTTCCTTTTGTGAATAATTGGGATGTCTGCCCTGTGGGGTGTTTGGAGAATATCGTGTGAGTCCTGCTTGCTGCTGTTGTTGTTGTTGTTGAAAAAATCTTTGTCTAATCCGAGGTAAGTGATCACTGTTCTGATATCTAGAAGCTATTTTCTGCCATAAGATACGGTTGCAGAAACATGATGTACAAAATAATTTACAAATATTGTGAGAAAAAAAAAACAGTAATAGCAGACCGTAAAATGGCGGCCATCTCCTCCGGCGCCATTTTCTTATTTTACCCCCTAGAGTCGATGTCCGCGACCATAAAAATCTGTCAGTTTTAAAAGGTAGAGATATTTTTGCATTGGATACGACTCAATCCATCGCATCCGCGGATGTCACACTTCCCGAAAACACTTCCAGAAAACACAATCGTCTGTAACGTCCGAACGGTTTGGCCTGCAAACTATTACGAACCCTCTATGGAAAGAGAAGACTCTCACAAAAACGAAAGTGTTCTCCACATTGCTCTACGACCCCCACAAACGTCTTGGGACTCGTCTAAAGTAAGTACAGCCGATGATCTTCTGTCTGTAGCGTCTGAACAGTTTGGGCTAAACACTTAACATAACCCCTCTGTGGAAAGGTGAGACTCTCACAAACACGTACATGTTGTTTTTCTCTAGGACGCCCACAGGTCTCACAAGACTCCTCTGAAGGTCCCCAGGTGTCAGTTGAAATGTTTTTATGGAAGTATTTGTGGAGACCGTTTATTGCCATAAATAAATACATGTAAAAAAAAAAGTACAATGTTTCCAATCTACAAAGATTCATTATTGTAAGGTGAGGCTCTCGCCCACACGTACATGTTATTGTGTACCTTAGCAGCACTTCCTTTTCCTCCTGTTCATACAAGTAGATGTCCATTTGAACATACCTGTGACGGAGGGGAAGTAGATGCCCACCAGCAGGGTGAAGAAGGTGGTGATGTCGTTGGCCACGTAGGGCATGTATATATCCTGGGAGGTGTCTGCAGCCGGCTCCGACATCTGGTGCTTATTTTCTACCAACATGCCTTTAGGACCGTAGTCCCCCCAGATGTTGTCTGTGGAAGATGGGGGGGGGAGGGGGATGAAGGGTGAGGATGAAGTGGAGGGATTGGAAGAGGGAGCGTAGGGGTGGTTAAGAGACGGGGAGTGAGATGAGAAGGGAGAAAAGAGAGAAAGGGAGGGAGGACAATCACTAGTCACTATCCTCTGAAGGAAGAACACTGAGTACATATGGGACTCGTCAAATCACCTGCCTCCACATGCCTGATTCCATAACTTAAGGAATTTGAGCAATTTGGAAGTGATGATGGGGGAGTGGACATCAATGTCAGAGTTCGGGAATGTCTTGAATATGTTACGATAACACAAGAGTATGTAAATTGTTCTGCCGGCCGTGGTATCCCTTCATCTCAGCCTAAATCTAGGATGGTAGTAGATGATACTATGCTGATTGAAGTGAAGACAGTTCCCCTCCATCATTGGATTTAATAAAAACAGATCCCATCAGTAAATAAACTAGACATGGAGCATGGTCCCGAAAACTTCCCCGGGTCTCTACTACTTTTTAACACCATCGAGATGGACCCGACGCATTCTTCTTTATAGGGGTCCATCTCTATAGTGTAAAGCAGATAACCAGCCGCAGACAGAGAGGGGTGTACAGCTCATCCTTGGTGTCAGTATTCCCAGCAAGGGAAAAACATCACTCTCTATTGGATGTCACGATGACATTGTACATCTTCGTTTAACATTTTACTCATTTCGCACACACTCTTATCCAGAGCCACTTCCAGTATCGACTGCATACATTTTCATATTTGTTAGTACTGGTCCCCCCGTGGGAATCGAACCCACAACCCTGGCATAGTAAGTGCCATGCTCTTCCAACTGAGCCACACGGAACCTTCCTAATCTAATTCTCATAAGAGCTTCAAGGGTAATATAGTAAGTAGTCTGAGAGGAACTGACACAGCGTTATGCTCTACTACAAATAAAAACGAATGATTGTAATCCTGGTTTCCATTAGGATAGGGTGTCAGGACTGAGGGGGAAAGAGCATTGCTTTTAGCAGTGAGGGCAGACTTTACATCATGGGAACATTCACCCCACAATTAAAGTTAGTTGCATAATTGAATCACAAAAATTGTGTGTGTGTGTGTGTGGGAGGGAGGGGTCTCTCACCTCTGATGACCCCGCTGGTCAGGCCGGGGATTCCCTGGATCACAGTGACGTTGTTGAGAGTGAAGTATTCGTTGCAGGTGGCGTTGAAGTCTGGAGAGTCACAGAACAGGGACCACAGCTTGGTGGTGACCGTCACGTTGCCCACCTTCATCGTCTTCAAACACTGGTCAAAGTTGTGGTTCTGCAACGTGCGGTTCCCCAACAGGCAAATACTGGGAGGAGGATATAGAACAAAACAGTTTTTTTAAATCTCACAGGGGGAAAAAATTGTTTTGGCCCTGGTCTTCCTGATGTAAGACCAAGAGTCATTTGTGTGTGTGGGTGTGTGTGCGCGCGCGCGCGCATATGTGTGTGAGGGTGTTCGCTTCTAGTGGTTTCTGGTTGTATTTTTCAACAAGGCCGTGAGTTCAGACTAGACTCACGGGAAGTCTGGCGGTTCGAAGGCGGTCTTGATGACTCCGGCGTAGATGGCCAGAATGGAGAGGATGACACAAGCCAGGAAGACCAGGGCCAGCTTGTTGACGTACTTGACCCCCACAAACACCACCAGGGACATGAGGGTGAGGCAGCAGGTGCCGTACACCCGCATGTTGTTGAGCAGTGCCTCCGGCTCATCCTCCTTCTTCTCTGCCTTGAAGATGGCCGCACTAGGCACAATGTAGGTCTGGGAGGAGACCGGGGGGGGGGGGGGGGGGGGGGTGTCATCAGAGACGTTCAGTTCAGTAGGGTACAGAGTTATGAAAGGTTCAGATAACAGCCTCATCAGGTGTTGTTATCCGTTCATGTATTAATGACTACAGATGAGGTAGTAGTAAAAACGACAGTATCTTTGCAAAGGATACTCACTAACAGAATCTCTATAGTACCGAGGATGTACATGGAGCCAGCGAAGGTGGTCCCCAGGTAGAAGCAGAGCCCCACAGCCCCGCCGAACTCTGGCCCCAGCGACCTTGAGATCATGTAGTAGGAGCCTCCAGCTACAGACAAACAACAATGGGGGACAGAGCCAGTCACAACCACAGCCGTGGAGAAAACTCACTTTGAGGTGGAGTGGTACATATTGTTCCCTCTGGTGCTGGAACCCAAATCGCTAAACGATTTTCATCTTAATTCTCAGTTCAAATTCTTGAAGGAAATGTCAGCCCAATTCTATTTAGTAGAAATGTACCATTATCCACAGTGAACCTACCTGGAACTACACCATTCGTAGCGATGGCACTCATTGATATGGCTGTCAGCATTGTCTGCAAAGAAGAGAGAGAAAAAAATCCCAACATTTTAGATTACGTTAAGCAAGGGCAATATTTGTGAATCTAAAATGCATGGAATCCAAAGAATTATAAATCAGGGGGGAGCTTATCTCATATTTAGTGGCTAAACGACTCAGCTGTGGCTTCTAAATCTTTAGGAACACAATCACAGACATCTGGGTAATTGATATGAGCCCCTTTTTACCTGAAACAGTCTGAAGCCAAAAAGTTAAATAGAGTTATATATAAATACTTGATGCTAAGTTAAAGCTACCAAGCTACCAAGCTACCAAGCTACCAAGCTTGCTAGGATAGGACAGATGTCCCGGCTGCAACTTCAATTTTCAATTTGCACCGAGGTGTGGAAGTGATAGGTGTGAAAGCCGTTGAGCCCAACAATGGGAGCAGGGCATTACAGCCTCCCCCACCCAAATGGAGAGACGGCTTCCCCCTGTGCAGAGGTCATCAGAGTATAGTACCCCCTTATATACACAAACATATCACTGCATGGAATAAATAGGCCCCTCAAGGATAATTCAGAGACACTACCTAATTGTCCACACAGACCATCCCATTGCACGGCTATAAGAACACACTACCCTTCTGTCAAGACAGAGGGTATTAGCCCAGGAGTCCTCAACTGGCAGCTTCATTACCCGCAAAACACCCGTCTCAACACCGACAGCGAAGAGGTGATTTCAGGCTGAGCTCTAGAAAGAGGACCGAGTTCGAGTGTGAATTCCAAATTGGATGACGGCTCAAATACATTTTTCCCCAGTCGGAGCTCGTTTTTTTCCCCAATTTTTTATTTAACGAGGTAAGTCAGTTAATAACACATTATGATTTACAATGACGGCCTAGTGGGTTAACTGCCTTGTACAGGGGCAGAACGACAGATTCTTACCTTGTCAGCTCGGGGATTCGATCTAGCAACCATTCGGTTACTGGCCCGACGCTCTAACCACTAGGCAACCTGCCACCCCAAGATACAGGCTAAGGAATAGATGAAGTGAACTAGGTTTTGCTACTACCTTCACCACTCGTCTACAGTGAATCCTTAAAGAGATGGGCGGGGCTAAAGCTTAAGAGGGTGTGAACGATGCTGAATGGGTGTAGACAAAGAAGAGCTCTCCAGTAGGTGTACCAAAGTGGAGTTACAAGTTAATCAACTTTTAAAGCAGAATTCATTTCCCATTGTTCCTCACCCGAAGTGTATGATAGACCATTTTCTAGCTCGGAGTCTCTACTTTTATCCAATGTTAAAAACACTATTTCATATTACACAACAAAGGAACCAATCCAGATGGAGGGACACAAAATAGCAATAATCATATTATGGGACATTCCTTACACAGGAGCAGGTCATGACCACAATGGCAAGGGATTCCATGATGCCGGCGGTTCCCACGATCCAGGTGAGACGCAGGAACAGGATGACCCCCAGGATGTTTTGGAGGCAGGGCAGGTACACCCCAATTAATGTGCCCAACGCGGGACTCTGTGGAGAGTGGGAGAGGAGAGTGAGAGGGAGAGAAGGCAAGGGGTCATTAGGTAGTAAGTTCCACCATATCAAATCATTCAACCCACAGAGGACGTGATTGTGTTTCAAGGGTCAACCAGAAATGATTTATTTCTTTATTTTGACCTTTATTTAACTAGGCAAGTCAGTTAATAACAAATTCTTATTTGTAAATTATAACAGATTACATTTAAGATGTTGCCTTTCATTAGGTCCAAATGCACTCATTATACAGTGCATTTGGAAAGTATTCAGACCCCTTGACTTTTTCCATATTTTGCTATGTTACAGCCTTATTCTAAAATTGATTAAATTGTCTCCACCCCCCTCAATCTACACACAATACCCCATAATGACAAAGCAAAAACTGTTTATTTTTTAATTTTGGGAAAAGTATATTTAAAAAATGAAATATGACATTTACATACGTATTCAGACCCTTTACTCAGTACTTTGTTGAAGAACCTCTGGCAGCAGTTACAGCCTCGAGTCTTCTTGGGTATGACGCTACAAGATTGGCACACCTGTATTTGGCGAGTTTCTCCCATTCTTCCCTAAAGATCTTCTAAAACTCTGTCAGGTTGGAAGAGTAGTGTTGCAGCAAGAGGTCTATTCGGGTCTCTCCAGAGATGTTTGATCAGGTTCAAGTCCAGGCTCTGGCTGGGCCATTCAAGGACATGAATTGTCCTGAAGCCACTCCTGTGTTGTCTTGGTTGTGTGTTTAGGGTTTTTTTCCTGTTGGAAGGTTTTCATCAACAATCACTCTGTACTTTGATGCGTTCATCTTTCCCTCGATCCTGACTAGTCTCCCAGTCCCTGCTGCTGAAAATCTTCTCCACCGCATGATGCTGCCACCACCATGCTTCACCGTAGGGATGGTGCCAGGTCTCCTCCAGACGTGATGCTTGGCATTCAGGCCAAAGAGTTCAATCTTGGTTTCATCAGACAAGAGAATCTTGTTTCTCATGGGCTGAGAGTTCTTTAGGTGCCTTTTGGTTTCCGTCTGGCCACTCTACCATAAAGGCCTGATTGGTGGTGCTGCGGAGATGGTTGTCCTTCGAGATGGTTCTCCCATTTCCACAGAGGAACTTTGTCAGAGTGACCATCGGGTTCTTGGTCACCTCCCTGACCAAGGCCCTTCTCCCCCGATTGCTCAGTTTGGTTGGGCGGCCAGCTAAAGGAAGAGTCTTGGTGGTTCCAAACTTCTTCCATTTAAGAATGATGGAGGCCACTGTGTTCTTGGGGACCTTCAATGCTGCAGAAATGTTTTAGTTCCCTTTCCCAGATCTGTGCCGCGAATCAATCCGGTCTCCTTCGACCTCATTGCTTGGTTTTGTCAACAGTGGACCCTTACATAGACAGGTGTGTGCCTTTCCAAATCATGTCCAATCAATTGAATTTACCACAGTTGGACTCCAATCAAGTTGTAGAAACATCTTAAGGATGATCAAAGGAAACAGGATAAACCTGAGCTCAATTTCTAGTCACAGAGTAAATACTTTAATTTGTAATAAATTTGCATTTACATCTCAAAAAACCTGTTTTCGCTTTGTTATAATGTGTGTAGATTGATGAGGATTTTTTAACCTAGAACAGGATTAGAATAAAATAACAAACAAAATGTGGAAAAAGTGAAGGGGTCTGAATACTTTCCGAATGCACTGTATGTTGGTATTCCCATCCACCACCATGGTGTACCACCTAAATATCACATTGCTCAGAATGCTGGGCTAGCCAACATCCCACCCTCTGCCTATTAGAACAAAACACACAAGGAGAAAAAAAGAATAGCAGAAAACGCTTTTTTACAAAAAAAAGGGATACATTAGTCATTATAGCTTGGGAACACGGGTTTCTTTTCTTGAACCATTAACAGGCTTTCAGCATGCTTTTAGAGAAGGGCACTCGACATGTAATGCCATGACACACATGACTGATGATTGGCTGAAAGAAAGTGTATAATAATAAGACAGTGGGAGCTGTACTGTTAGATTTCAGTGCCATCTTTTGACATTATTGGACATTATGTGTTTTTGGCAAAACATATGTGTTGTGGCTTTTCAACCTCTGCCATATCGTGAATTCAGAATTTTCTTTAATGCAAGCTACTTGAATGTAAAGCATAAAGTGTGGTATTCTGCAAGGCAGCTCTCTTGGCCCTATACGGTTCTCTATTTTTTACTAATGATCTACCACAAGCATTAAACAAAGCATGTGTGTCTATGTACGCTGATAATTCTCAACATTATACTCTAGTAACCACAGCTAATTATATTTTTGTAACCCTAAACAAAGTTGCAGTCAGTTTTGGAATGGGTGGCTAGTAATAAACTAGTCCTGAACATATCTAAAACTAAAAAGCATTGTATTTGGTATGAATCATTCTTGAACTCAATTCATTCTTGGTAATGAATTATGTGGCTGTTGAGAATGTTGAGGAGACTAAACTTCTTGGTGTCAACTTAAGACTGTAAATTGTCATGGTATTGATTAAATTGTTGGAAAGATGGGGATAGGTCTGACTATGATAAAGAGATGTCCAGCCTTTTTGGGCCCACAGTCGACAAAACAAGTCCTGCTGGCTCTAGTTTTATATAATCTTTAATACTGCCCGGTGATATGGTAAAGTGCTGCAAAGAAGTATTGGGACATTGTGTGTTTTGTCCATTAAATGTGGATGCTACCACGGTTACGGCTAATCCTGAATGAATCGTGAATAATGATGAGTGAGAAAGTTAGACGCACAAATATCATACCCACCCAAAAATGCTAACCTCCCCTGTTATTGTAATGGTGAGAGGTTAGCATGTCTTGGGGGTATGATATAAAATGCTAACCTCCCCTGTTATTGTAATGGTGAGAGGTTAGCATGTCTTGGGGGTATGATATAAAATGCTAATCTCCATTGTTATTGTAATGGTGAGAGGTTAGCATGTCTTGGGGGTATGATATAAAATGCTAACCTCCCCTGTTATTGTAATGGTGAGAGGTTAGCATGTCTTGGGGGTATGATATTTGTGCATCTAACTTTCTCACATTTCTATTCTTACACGTTCTATTCTTATTTACAATAAAAGTGACTCGATACATTATATACACAATTCATTTATATAAATGCACAGTGAAGCAAAGAGGCCCACCCTGTACCGTGATGGAACCTTCAAGACATTTGATCACAGGCATCACCCTCACATGTACATTCCATCAAAAGGGAAGTTTCACAACAGCTCAAAAAAGGGGGCACCACAATTGTTAAAATTGTCCCAATGGAGTACCATCCCTTATTTGTCCAAAGTGGTAGCTACCTTTTTGACCATCTCTCAATCTAAACCCAAAGGAAAGTCCCACTGATCGTGGTCTGAGAGGGGAGGACAAGAAAGAGGTGTCAACTTTTCCCCCTTTGAGCCATCCTTAGCAGTCTGAGACCAATGTGATTGGCATGGGAAAGGGTTTGTGGTTACAATGGAATTGCCGCACCACTTAGAAAACAAATGTTGGACGGTGGGTATTTCCTTTGGATTTTAAGCAACAAACTGGGGTAGGACAACAACAACTTAATAAAAGGTTTTTCCAGGCTGGAACTGTGGGAAAAGAGGTATAAAGGACGGGGTTGTATGTCAGACACATGTAAGAGAAAGAGGCCTTCTGTTCTTAAAAAAAGGACAGCGCCTGATTAACAGCATCAGATAAAGCAACTGAACAGCAAATAAATTCAGCCCAGTAGAAAAAAAGATTGCTTGAATGATTATCAATCATGCTTTCATCCCAAGGACCACACTGGTCCCTTCAACTATCACACTGTCTCAAGAGGAGGTACTCTGCTTGACTTATTGCACAACACCCAGACCACCACCTGGCACCCTCTCCCATGTCGAACTCTGGTGGAGTACCAATACAGATACATTTCAGACACAGACCTGGATTCACTTCTTGCTGTGGTGGTGGCTTTAGTGGAGGGCGTGGTGGTGGTGGCTTTAGGGGAGGGCGTGTTGGTGGTGGCTTTAGGGGAGGCCGTGGTGGTGGCTTTAGGGGAGGCCGTGGTGGTGGCTTTGGGGAGGGCGTGGTGGTGGCTTTAGGGGAGGGCGTGGTGGTGGTGGCTTTAGGGGAGGGCGTGGTGGTGGTGGTGGCTTTAGGGGAGGGCGTGGTGGTGGTGGTGGCTTTAGGGGAGGGCGTGGTGGTGGCTTTAGGGGAGGGCGTGGTGGAGGCTTTAGGTGAGGGCGTGGTGGTGGTGGCTTTAGGGGAGGGCGTGGTGGAGGCTTTAGGGGAGGGCGTGGTGGTGGCTTTAGGGGAGGGCGTGGTGGTGGCTTTAGGGGAGGGCGTGGTGGTGGTGGTGGCTTTAGGGGAGGGCGTGGTGTGGTGGATTTAGGGGAGGGCGTGGTGGTGGCTTTAGGGGAGGGCGTGGTGGTGGCTTTAGGCGTGGTGATGGTGGCTTTAGGCGTGGTGGTGGTGGCTTTAGGGGAGGGCGTGGTGGTGGTGGCTTTAGGGGAGGGCGTGGTGGTGGTGGTGGCTTTAGGGCAGGTGGTGGTGGCTTTAGGGGAGGTGGTGTTGGCTTTAGGGGAGGGCGTGGTGGTGGATTTAGGGGAGGGCGTGGTGGTGGATTTAGGGGAGGGCGTGGTGGTGGATTTAGGCGTGGTGGTGGTGGCGGCTTTAGGGGAGGTGGTGGCGGCTTTAGGGGAGGGCGTGGTGGTGGTGGCTTTAGGGGAGGGCGTGGTGGAGGCTTTAGGGGAGGTGGTGGTGGAGGCTTTAGGGGAGGTGGTGGTGGAGGCTTTAGGGGAGGTGGTGGTGGCTTTAGGGGAGGGCGTGGTGGAGGCTTTAGGGGAGGGCGTGGTGGAGGCTTTAGGGGAGGGCGTGGTGGAGGCTTTAGGGGAGGTGGTGGTGGAGGCTTTAGGGGAGGGCGTGGTGGAGGCTTTAGGGGAGGTGGTGGTGGAGGCTTTAGGGGAGGTGGTGGTGGCTTTAGGGGAGGTGGTGGTGGCTTTAGGGGAAGGCGTAGTGGTGGTGGCTTTAGGGGAGGGCGTAGTGGTGGTGGCTTTAGGGGAGGGCGTGGTGGAGGCTTTAGGGGAGGGCGTGGTGGAGGCTTTAGGGGAGGGCGTGGTGGAGGCTTTAGGGGAGGGCGTGGTGGTGGCTTTAGGGGAGGGCGTGGTGGTGGTGGTGGCTTTAGGGGAGGTGGTGGTGGCTTTAGGGGAGGGCGTGGTGGTGGCTTTAGGGGAGGGCGTGGTGGTGGTGGTGGCTTTAGGGGAGGGCGTGGTGGTGGCTTTATGGGAGGTGGTGGTGGTGGCTTTATGGGAGGTGGTGGTGGTGGCTTTATGGGAGGTGGTGGTGGCGTCTTTAGGGGAGGACGTGGCGTCTTTAGGGGAGGTGGTGGTGGCTTTAGGGGAGGGCGTGGTGGCTTTAGGGGAGGGCGTGGTGGAGGCTTTCGGGGAGGGCGTGGTGGAGGCTTTAGGGGAGGGCGTGGTGGAGGCTTTAGGGGAGGGCGTGGTGGAGGCTTTCGGGGAGGGCGTGGTGGAGGCTTTCGGGGAGGGCGTGGTGGAGGCTTTCGGGGAGGGCGTGGTGGAGGCTTTCGGGGAGGGCGTGGTGGCGGCTTTCGGGGAGGGCGTGGTGGCTTTAGGGGAGGTGGTGGTGGCTTTAGGGGAGGTGGTGGTGGCTTTAGGGGAGGTGGTGGTGGCTTTAGGGGAGGGGGTGGTGGCTTTACGGGAGGGCGTGGTGGTGGCGGCTTTAGGGGAGGGCGTGGTGGCGGCGGCTTTAGGGGAGGGCGTGGTGGCGTCTTTAGGGGAGGTAGTGGTGGCTTTAGGGGAGGTGGTGGTGGCTTTAGGGGAGGTGGTGGTGGCTTTAGGGAAGGTGGTGGCGGCTTTAGGGGAGGGTGGTGGCGGCTTTGGGGAGGTGGTGGCGTCTTTAGGGGAGGGCGTGGTGGTGGTGGCTTTAGGGGAGGGCGTGGTGGTGGCGGCTTTAGGGGAGGGCGTGGTGGTGGCGGCTTTAGGGGAGGGCGGTGGTGGCGGCTTTAGGGGAGGGCGGTGGTGGCGGCTTTAGGGGAGGGCGGTGGTGGCGGCTTTAGGGGAGGGCGTGGCGGCTTTAGGGGAGGTGGTGGTGGCTTTAGGGGAGGTGGTGGTGGCTTTAGGGGAGGTGGTGGTGGTGGCTTTAGGGGAGGGCGTGGTGGCGGCTTTAGGGGAGGTGGTGGCGGCTTTAGGGGAGGTGGTGGCGGCTTTAGGGGAGGGCGTGGCGGCTTTAGGGGAGGGCGTGGCGTCTTTAGGGGAGGGCGTGGCGTCTTTAGGGGAGGGCGTGGTGGTGGCGGCTTTAGGGGAGGGCGGTGGTGGCGGCTTTAGGGGAGGGCGGTGGTGGCGGCTTTAGGGGAGGGCGGTGGTGGCGGCTTTAGGGGAGGGCGGTGGTGGCGGCTTTAGGGGAGGGCGGTGGTGGCGGCTTTAGGGGAGGGCGGTGGTGGCGGCTTTAGGGGAGGGCGGTGGTGGCGGCTTTAGGGGAGGGCGGTGGTGGCGGCTTTAGGGGAGGGCGGTGGTGGCGGCTTTAGGGGAGGGCGGTGGTGGCGGCTTTAGGGGAGGGCGGTGGTGGCGGCTTTAGGGGAGGGCGGTGGTGGCGGCTTTAGGGGAGGGCGGTGGTGGTGGCTTTAGGGGAGGGCGTGGTGGTGGTGGTGGCTTTAGGGGAGGGCGTGGTGGTGGTGGTGGCTTTAGGGGAGGGCGTGGTGGTGGCTTTAGGGGAGGGCGTGGTGGTGGTGGTGGCTTTAGGGGAGGGCGTGGTGGTGGCTTTATGGGAGGTGGTGGTGGTGGCTTTAGGGGAGGACGTGGTGGAGGCTTTCGGGGAGGGCGTGGTGGAGGCTTTAGGGGAGGGCGTGGTGGAGGCTTTAGGGGAGGGCGTGGTGGAGGCTTTAGGGGAGGGCGTGGTGGAGGCTTTCGGGGAGGGCGTGGTGGAGGCTTTCGGGGAGGGCGTGGTGGAGGCTTTCGGGGAGGGCGTGGTGGCGGCTTTCGGGGAGGGCGTGGTGGCGGCTTTCGGGGAGGGCGTGGTGGCGGCTTTCGGGGAGGGCGTGGTGGCGGCATTCGGGGAGGGCGTGGTGGTGGCTTTAGGGGAGGGCGTGGTGGCTTTAGGGGAGGTGGTGGTGTCTTTAGGGGAGGTGGTGGTGGTGGCGGCTTTAGGGGAGGTGGTGGTGGCTTTAGGGGAGGGCGTGGCGTCTTTAGGGGAGGGCGTGGCGTCTTTAGGGGAGGGCGTGGTGGTGGTGGCTTTAGGGGAGGTGGTGGTGGCTTTAGGGGAGAGCGTGGTGGTGGTGGCTTTAGGGGAGGGCGTGGTGGCGTCTTTAGGGGAGGTGGTGGTGGCTTTAGGGGAGGGCGTGGCGTCTTTAGGGGAGGTGGTGGCGGCTTTAGGGGAGGGCGTGGTGGTGGTGGCTTTAGGGGAGGGCGTGGTGGTGGTGGCTTTAGGGGAGGTGGTGGTGGCTTTAGGGGAGAGCGTGGTGGTGGTGGCTTTAGGGGAGGGCGTGGTGGCGTCTTTAGGGGAGGTGGTGGTGGCTTTAGGGGAGGGCGTGGCGTCTTTAGGGGAAGTGGTGGTGGCTTTAGGGGAGGGCGTGGTGGTGGTGGCTTTATGGGAGGGCGTGGTGGCGGCTTTAGGGGAGGGCGTGGTGGTGGTGGTGGCTTTAGGGGAGGGCGTGGTGGTGGTGGTGGCTTTAGGGGAGGGCGTGGTGGTGGCTTTAGGGGAGGGCGTGGTGGTGGTGGTGGCTTTAGGGGAGGGCGTGGTGGTGGCTTTATGGGAGGTGGTGGTGGTGGCTTTATGGGAGGTGGTGGTGGTGGCTTTATGGGAGGTGGTGGTGGCGTCTTTAGGGGAGGTGGTGGCGGCTTTAGGGGAGGGCGTGGTGGTGGTGGTGGCTTTAGGGGAGGGCGTGGTGGTGGTGGTGGCTTTAGGGGAGGGCGTGGTGGTGGCTTTAGGGGAGGGCGTGGTGGTGGTGGTGGCTTTAGGGGAGGGCGTGGTGGTGGCTTTATGGGAGGTGGTGGTGGTGGCTTTATGGGAGGTGGTGGTGGTGGCTTTATGGGAGGTGGTGGTGGCGTCTTTAGGGGAGGACGTGGTGGAGGCTTTCGGGGAGGGCGTGGTGGAGGCTTTAGGGGAGGGCGTGGTGGAGGCTTTAGGGGAGGGCGTGGTGGAGGCTTTCGGGGAGGGCGTGGTGGAGGCTTTCGGGGAGGGCGTGGTGGAGGCTTTCGGGGAGGGCGTGGTGGCGGCATTCGGGGAGGGCGTGGTGGTGGCTTTAGGGGAGGGCGTGGTGGCTTTAGGGGAGGTGGTGGTGTCTTTAGGGGAGGTGGTGGTGGTGGCGGCTTTAGGGGAGGTGGTGGTGGCTTTAGGGGAGGGCGTGGCGTCTTTAGGGGAGGTGGTGGTGGCTTTAGGGGAGGGCGTGGTGGTGGTGGCTTTAGGGGAGGTGGTGGTGGCTTTAGGGGAGAGCGTGGTGGTGGTGGCTTTAGGGGAGGGCGTGGTGGTGTCTTTAGGGGAGGTGGTGGTGGCTTTAGGGGAGGGCGTGGCGTCTTTAGGGGAGGTGGTGGCGGCTTTAGGGGAGGGCGTGGTGGTGGTGGCTTTAGGGGAGGGCGTGGTGGTGGTGGCTTTAGGGGAGGTGGTGGTGGCTTTAGGGGAGAGCGTGGTGGTGGTGGCTTTAGGGGAGGGCGTGGTGGCGTCTTTAGGGGAGGTGGTGGTGGCTTTAGGGGAGGGCGTGGTGTCTTTAGGGGAAGTGGTGGTGGCTTTAGGGGAGGGCGTGGTGGTGGTGGCTTTAGGGGAGGGCGTGGTGGTGGTGGCTTTAGGGGAGGGCGGTGGTGGCGGCTTTAGGGGAGGGCGTGGTGGCGGCTTTAGGGGAGGGCGGTGGTGGTGGCTTTAGGGGAGGGCGTGGTGGTGGTGGCTTTAGGGGAGGTGGTGGTGGTGGTGGCTTTAGGGGAGGCGTGGTGGTGGCTTTAGGGGAGGGTGTGGTGGTGGCTTTTAGGGGAGGGTGTGGTGCTAGCCTTAGGGGAGGGCGTGGCCGTGGCGGCTTTAGGGGAGGGCGTGGTGGTGGTGTCTTTAGGGGAGGTGGTGGTGGCTTTAGGGGAGGGCGTGGTGGAGGCTTTCGAGGAGGGCGTGGTGGTGGCTTTAGGGGAGGGCGTGGTGGTGGTGGCTTTAGGGGAGGGCGTGGTGGTGGCTTTAGGGGAGGGCGTGGTGGTGGCTTTAGGGGAGGGCGTGGTGGTGGTGGCTTTAGGGGAGGGCGTGGTGGTGGTGGCTTTAGGGGAGGGCGTGGTGGTGGTGGCTTTAGGGGAGGGCGTGGTGGTGGTGGCTTTAGGGGAGGGCGTGGTGGTGGTGGCTTTAGGGGAGGGCGTGGTGGTGGTGGCTTTAGGGGAGGGCGTGGTGGTAGCTTTAGGGGAGGGCGTGGTGGTGGCTTTAGGGGTGGGCGTGGTGGTAGCTTTAGGGGAGGGCGTGGTGGTGGATTTAGGAGAGGGCGTCGTTGTGGATTTAGGGGAGGGCGTGGTGGTGGTGGCTTTAGGGGAGGGCGTGGTGGTGGTGGCTTTAGGGGAGGGCGTGGTGGTAGCTTTAGGGGAGGGCGTGGTGGTGGCTTTAGGGGAGGGCGTGGTGGTGGCTTGTTTGAAGCATAAAAAATATAAAGCCAACAGTGATCAATCACACTTTAGCTCATTTAGACAAACAAAGTGAGCATGTTTACATGTCCTCTGTGCTACACACTGAATGTTTTCTCTGGTCAAAGACCCTGTTCTGGAATTATTTATTCAGAACTTTTTTTAAAAAGGCACCATTAATCAACAGTAAATATGTATGACGGGATACACTAACCAAGTGAAGACATTTTAAAACCTGGAAACAATGATATGTCCTAAATACCGACAGTCTAAGCAAAGCCGTTTCCTCCATACTTGAGAACACCCACACGTTGAGAGGATTACATTCGCCTTGTCATTATCACCAATATCAGACAGTAGGAGTCTGTTGTGCTTAGAAGTGGCTTGTGTCACTAAAAGTGTATCTGGAATTGAAAAACGTTATTGTTCTCCACACTGTGGAGACAACAGGCTCACCTTGACTGGTTTCTTACTCCTGGCTGGCCCCTCCTCATCGTCTGCCTCCTCGTGCTCTTTGACCCCCTGAGTGAGGTTGGTGTAGTTGGCCAACTTGTTGAGCAGCGAGGACACCATGGGGTTGCTGTCCATCTCTTCCTGTGAAAAAAAAAAAAAAAAAAAAAAACAGAACACAAAAAGTATCATAACACATCTTGGCATGCATGCTCTCTACATAAAAGGTCAGACAAATAACCCGATAACCGGAGTGGTGGGTGAAACCATCAAGAGGAATTTCAAAATTGTACACAAATCAAAGTAGATTGGAATAGTTTTGCTGAAG
Organism: Oncorhynchus mykiss; assembly: GCF_057628025.1. Taxonomy (NCBI): domain Eukaryota; kingdom Metazoa; phylum Chordata; class Actinopteri; order Salmoniformes; family Salmonidae; genus Oncorhynchus; species Oncorhynchus mykiss. Next base: position 8,199,410 of record NC_143032.1, read on the forward strand.
TTAATTATAGTAGAGGAGTAGAAATGGATTTCCCAGTATAAGGGATCACTAGCACAGAGGTCAGAGGGCAGACAAATGGCATTACACAGTAGAAATTGATTTCCCAGTATAAGGGATCGCTAGCACAGAGAGGTCAGAGGGCAGCCAAATGGCATTAGACAGTAGAAAGCTGGATGAGTATAAAAGAGGGAAAGCCCCTTTCTTCACTTTTAACATTGAATCCCAGGTCAAACGCCTATGTCAAAGGTCATTATTGGACGTTGACAGTTACCTCGAAGAGGGCCATGTTCTTCCCGTCATATAGATTCCCTTTGTCATGGTCTGTGTTGTTAATGAAGGGACTGCTTTCCTTTGGCATGCCATCGCCTGTGGAAGCAAAAGAGACAGTTGATGAGAAAACAAACCTCCATTGCGGTCATTGAAGTGACTGTTCGGCTGATGGAAGAAAATGCATGACAGAGTAGATTAAAGGTTGCAAGATCGAATCCCCCGAGCTGACAAGGTTAAAAAAAAAATCTGTTGTTCTGCCCCTGAACAAGGCAGTTATAACCCACTGTTCCTAGGCCGTCATTGAAAATAAGAATTTGTTCTTAACTGACTTGCCTAGTTAAATTAAAGGTCAAATTAAAAATTAAATTAAAAAGATTAAACTGGCCGTTAACCAGAGGTGAACCTTAAATCAGAAGAAAATATGGCAAAAGCTAAAACCAACCAGTTTGTTTAGAAGACAACTCAACTACTCCAACTGTCCCTTCAATGAGTTTCAGGTCCTCCCCTGAGTCGTTCTCTACTGGGACATGAAGGACCATCACGGTGATGGGATGTCTATACTCTGGTGGGAATTGTTCATTGATCCAGCTATTAAAACTTGCAACGGAGTAAAACACACATCCCCCTCACGGTTTGATATGGTTCAAAAACATCTCGAATGTAATTTCCATTGATTTACATTGGGTCGCAGGCTATAAATAGACTAGCCTCGACTAATGCTTAAAACTCAGAAGAAAAAGAGAATGTCAATCAAATACTGTAACTGCCACTGCTACAGAGGGCAGTAAGTGCTGGAAAGTGGAGATTATTCCTACTGAGCTACTGTAGTCTCTCATTAGTGTTAGCGTCAGTCTGGCTAGCCGATTGTATCAACAGAGAGGAAACTACAGACCAAGACAGAGAATGAAGACTAAACAAAACAAGGGGAATTTAGTTTGTTTGGTCTGTGTTAAAAACGGCAACCCGGCTTTAAAGCCAACTTTTTTATAACAATCAAAGAAAATGAGAGGCAACTGTAGCAAATGACTCAAGCTTATGATTCTCCTCCAGTGTTTATGCTGCAATAGTTTGTGTCAGGGGGCTAGGGTCAGTCTGTTATATCTGGAGTATTTCTCCTGTCTTATCCAGTGTCCTGTGTGAATTTAAGTATGGTCCTTATAATTCTCTCCCTCCCGGGGAACCTGAGCCCTAGGACCATGCCTCAGTACGACCTGGCCTGATGACATCTTGCTGTCCCCAGTGCACCTGGTCGTGCTGCTGCTCCAGTTTCAACTGTTCTGCCTGCAGCTATGGAACCTTGACCTGTTCACCGGACGTACTACCTGTCCCAGACCTGCTGTTTTTGACTCTTGCGCGCCTGCTGTCTGTAACTCTGAATGCTCAGCTATGAAATGCCAACTGACATTTACTCCTGAGGTGCTGACCTGTTGCACCCTCGACAACTACTGTGATTATTATTATATGACCCTGCTGGTCATCTATGAACGTTTGAACATCTTGGCCATGTTCTGTTATAATCTCCACCCGGCACAGCCAGAAGAGGATTGGCAACCCCTCAGAGCCTGGTTCCTCTCTAGGTTTCTTGATAGGTTCCTGCCTTTCTAAGGCGTTTTTCCTGGCCACTGTGCTTCTACATCTGCCTTTGTGATATCGGCTAGTGTAAAAAGGGCTTTAATAAAGTGGAAAGAAAAAGTATGTGAATCTGAATTTCTGCAAAAATTGGTCATAAAATTAGATGTGATATTCATCTTAATCACAACAGCAGGCAAACACAGTCTGCTCAAACTAATAACACACAAATTATTGTATTTATTTTGTCTATATTGAATACATCATTTAACCATTCACAGTGTAGGTTGGAAAAAGTATGTGAACCCCCCCCTAGGCTAATGATTGGAGTCAGGAGTCAGCTACCCTGGAGTACAATCATTGAGACGAGATTGGAGATGTTGGTTAGAGCTGCCCTGGCACATAAAAGAAAAACCTCACGAAATTTGAGTTTGCTATTCACAAGAAGCATTGCCTGATGTGAACCATGCCTCGAACAAAAGAGATCTCAGAAGACCCAAGATTAAGAATTGCTGACTTGCATAAAGCTGGAAAGGGTTACCAAATTATCTCTAAAAGCATTGATGATCATCAGTCCACAGTAAGACAAATTGTCTATAAATGGTGAAAGTTCAGCACGGGTGCCAACATCTCTGTTGACGAGTCTACGATACGTAAAACACTAAACAAGAATATTCATGGGACACCACGGAAGAAGCCACTGCTGTCCAAAAAAAAGCATTGATGCACGTCTGAAGTTTGCAAAAAAAGCATCTGGATGTTCCACAGCGCTACTGGAAAAATACTCTAGGACAGATTAAACTAAAGTTGAGTTGTTTGGAAGGAACACACAACACTAAGTGTGGAGAAAAAAAGGCACAGCACACCAACATCAAAACCTCATCCCAACTGTAAAGTATTGTGACGGGGGAGTCATGGTTTTGGAGCTGCTTTTCTGCCTCAGGGCCTGGACAGCTTGCTATCATCAACGGAAAAATGAATTGCCAATTTTATCAAGAAATTTTGCAGGAGAATGTAAGGCCTGTCCACCAATTGAAGGTTAACAGATGTTGGGTGACGCAAGAGGACAACGACCAAAACACAGAAGTTAAAAACAGCAAAATGGTTTCTAGGGAAGAAAATACATCTTCTGGAGTGACCCAGTCAGTCCTGACCTCAAAACAATTGAGGTGCTGTGGCATGACCTCAAGAGAGCGGTTAACACCAGACATCCCAAGAATATGAACTGAAACAGTTTTGTAAAGAGGAATGGTCCAAAATTCTTCATGACCGTTGCGCAGGTCTGATCCGCAACTACAGAAAATGTTTGGTTGAGTATTAAATCCAAAGGTTCACTAACTTTTCCCACCCTGCACTGTGAATATTTACATGGTGTGTTCAATAAAGACATGAAAACTTGATTGTTGGTGTGTTATTAGTTTAAGCAGACTGTGTTTGTCTATTGTTGTGACTTAGATGAAGATCAGATAAAATGTTAAGACTAATTTATGCAGAAATCCAGGTAATTCAAAAGGGTTCACATACTTTTTCTTGCCACTGCACATTTGATTGATTAATGCTAAATAACGTTTCCTCAGAAATGGTCAATAAGATGCTTTAGGTCACTTAATATTTTTGCAATACAATGCTCTACATTGTTCGCCCAGCAAAAATTAAATATCTTAAATATGCAGGCATAATTCATCCCATATCTTGAATCTAAAAAGGAGGAAGTCCTGAAAATGCTACCTTACACTAATGATAATGCCGTTTCCAGAGACTAATAGTGGAACCTTTCCTCTTGTGAGGGCTCATATCAGCACACTGGAAGGTGGCGTCGTCATGTGTCTGACCACAACATTCTAGCACCAAACTGTGAGCCGAGTCGGCACTTCCTCGGCATTCTGCAAAACAAATGTTTTGAGTAAGCGGAGAAGTGGACAGCCTCTAACATATGGGGTTAATTAAGATACCAATGGTCTACGTATAGCACTACCGAGATACAATGTGAGAGTGTCTCCTGTTTCAACACACCCGGTAGCCAGAGTCTCCTGTTTCAACACACCCGGTAACCAGAGCGTCTCCTGTTTCAACACACCCGGTAACCAGAGTCTCCTGTTTCAACACACCCGGTAACCAGAGTCTCTCCTATTTTCAACACACCCAGTAACCAGAGCGTCTCCTATTTTCAACACACCCGGTAACCAGAGCGTCTCCTGTTTCAACACACCCGGTAACCAAAGCGTCTCCTGTTTCAACACACCCGGTAACCAGAGCGTCTCCTGTTTCAACACACCCGGTAACCAGAGCGTCTCCTGTTTCAACACACCCGGTAACCAGAGCGTCTCCTGTTTCAACACACCCGGTAACCAGAGCGTCTCCTGTTTCAACACACCCGGTAACCAGAGCGTCTCTCCTGTTTCAACACACCCGGTAACCAGAGCGTCTCTCCTGTTTCAACACACCCGGTAACCAGAGCGTCTCTCCTGTTTCAACACACCCGGTAACCAGAGTGTCTCCTGTTTCCAACACACCCGGTAACCAGAGCATCTCCTGTTTCAACACACCCGGTAACCAGAGCGTCTCCTGTTTCAACACACCCGGTAACCAGTCTCTCTCCTGTTTCAACACACCCGGTAACCAGAGCGTCTCCTGTTTCAACACACCCGGTAACCAGTCTCTCTCCTGTTTCAACACACCCGGTAACCAGAGCGTCTCCTGTTTCAACACACCCGGTAACCAGTCTCTCTCCTGTTTCAACACACCCGGTAACCAGAGTGTCTCCTATCCCCACCCATTGAAGTGATTATATGAGTCAGCCAAATCCATTCATTCATATGGATTCTGGTGGAATGCGACATTTGACCGCTGTGTAACTTTTGCTGCTTGATCCTGCTGCTGGGAATAAAAGGCTTGTAGCCGAAGCCCTGTGGTAACCGTAACCGTGGTAACCGTAGAGAGAGTCAGAACGTCCTTGTGTTACACGCAGAGCAGAGAGCTTATGGTGAATGAATTGATAGTGTGTGTGGGGGAAGGGATAACATAAATATAGGGAATGTGAGTAAATATGTGGCGGGGCGAGGGGGTAGCAACTCCACGTCTGAAACAGTCTGAAACAGTACACGCTACAGGTAATCGTTGGCTTTAATGACGCTAAATCCCAACGTCATCAAATCCCCTTTGAACCAAGGTTTAATTCCTGTGTGCTGGGCCTAGTCTTAGTGCGGCGCTGAAGTAATTGCAGCATTACCATGTGTGTAAATGGAACACAGTGTAAGGATGATCCAACAGAATTCATTGGTCTGGATTCCTTTTCAACTGGAGACACTATTTATGGCACCAATAGCAGGTAATCCTACGACCTATGGAAAGTGAAAGTACGAAATTGCATTGACCTATTGCTGAGAGACAATTGCATATTTATTATTCAAGCCAATGTTTCAGGTCAACAATCCAATTCTCAGGTTTCCCAGAGCCATAAATGTACTGTAGCTGCGATCTATGCCAATGAAGCTGCAGAATCCCTGGATCATGCCCTATCATCCGACAACACAGCAGGTGAAGAGATCCAAAGTCCACCAAATGAGCATCAACACCTCCTCACACTGATCTCTGTCACTCACAGGATGGATCCATGTGCTAACCAGAGACATGTTGTTATGCAAGGAGCTGAAAAGGCCACGGGAGCATCGCTCAAGATGACAATGAGATTGAACATTCGTTAGCATGGTACTCTCTATGGGTCTGATAGTCAGCTAGAACTCCAGACAGACTGTCTGGAGCATCTTATCAGAAGTATAGGAGGGACGGGGTCAATGTTAGAGGGAGTAAAAAGGGGGAGGAGGTTAGTGTGTCTAGCCTTGACAGTAAATAAAAAGTGTGTGGGTGTGTATGCGCGTGTATTTGTGAGTGAACGAATGTGTGTGTATTGCAACATGCCCGAGTGTGTGTACATGTGAAAGAAAGGGGGTGGGGGGGGGGGGGGGGGCGTCAAGGGAGCACTACGGGAAAAGTCTCTGGAGACATGGTCCAGTTTCATATTGGCTAGCCGACCACGGCCAAGATGGTGACCTACTTTACAGACATGTGGGCGCGTCATTGCTGCCGTCATAGGTGCCTTTTCAAGGTAGGCAGCTACTCCAGGCCAGACAATGGACCTCTTCAAATTAGATAACTAGCTGGAGAGAGACAGAGGGTGGGTGAGCATCAGAGTGGGTGAGAAGGCCAGAGAGAGCACGAGAGAGAAAAACACACACCGTTCTGAAAGGGTGCGAGTCGGGAAAGAGTCCGCTGCTGATTGGGCTGACAGTCGTTATTCTCTGCAGCAACGTTGCGTGTCGCTAAACCCCATCTTGTTTTGCCTAAACCCATCTCGTTTTGCCTAAACCCATCTCGTTTTGCCTAAACCCATCTCGTTTTGCCTAAACCCATCTCGTTTTGCCTAAACCCATCTCGTTTTGCCTAAACCCATCTCGTTTTGCCTAAACCCATCTCGTTTTGCCTAAACCCATCTCGTTTTGCCTAAACCCATCTCGTTTTGCCTAAACCCATCTCGTTTTGCCTAAACCCATCTCGTTTTGCCTAAACCCATCTCGTTTTGCCTAAACCCATCTCGTTTTGCCTAAACCCATCTCGTTTTGCCTAAACCCATCTTGTTTTGCCTCAGCCGGCTGCTCAAGAAGAATACCCAAATTCTTGTCATTCTTCCCTAAATCTGTACACAACAAACATTCACACTGACCCAGGTCAGCTCTGATAGAAGATACGGGAACCACGCGGTGCCATTTTCAGTGTGTTCTCTTGGTCTCCGACTGTATAGTTTCATTGATGCTTCTCTACGTCATAGTATAAAGGTCAAAACAACCACAGAGAATCGCCATGTACTAAACAAGCCGTGGGCTGTTAAATGGTAGAGTATCTTCCTCATAGTAATGTAAGATTCTGACATAGAGCTCTGTGTCTGTGTGTGTGTGTGTGTGTGTGTGTGTGTGTGTGTACTGAGAAAGACCCAACAGTTAGGCCTATCCCAGTCAAAACTCTCATTAGTGAAGCAGACATCTTATGGATGCTGTGGATGCAGGCATACAACCAATGCTCCCTTACCTAAATTTCCATTCTAAACAGCCCCTCAAAAACCATGGGATAACCATCAGTATCAGGCAACAGCAAACCACTGTCCACAAAATAAACCAACCCAGCTTCACCCAAATCATTAGGCAGCAACAAAGGAACGTATTCCCCAGTAAGGCAACAGTGCTTTAAAGTCAAAGGTGAATTGACGCGGTTTAATTTAATTAAAATAATATGTTATTTGTCACATGCTTTGTAAACAACAGGTGTAAAGAGTGAAATGCTAACTTAAGGGCCCTTCCCATCAATACAGAGAGAACAATAATGAGAAATAATATAAAAATGACAAAACACATGGAATAAATACACAATGAGTAACGATAACTTGGGTACATACACATACCAGTACCGAGTCCATGTGCAGGGGTACGAGGTAACTACCAGTCATAAGTTTGGACACACCTACTCATTCCAGGGTGATTCTTTATTTTTACTATGTTCTACATTGTAGAATAATAGTGAAGACATCAAAACGATGAACACACTATGAACACACTCTTGGCATTCTCTCAACCAGCTTCACCTGGAATGCTTTTCCAGCATTCTTGAAGGAGTTCCCACATATGCTGAACCCTTGTTGGCTGCTTTTCCTTCACTCTGCGGCCCAACTCATCCCAAACAATCTCAATTGGGTTAAGGTCGGGTGATTGTGGAGGCCAAGTCATCTGATGCAGCACTCCATCACTCTCCTTCTTGGTCAAATAGTCCTTACACAACCTGGGAGGTGTGTTGGGTCATTGTCCTGTTGAAAAACAAATGATAGTCCCACTAAGCACAAACCTGATGGCACGGCTTATCACTGCAGAATGATGTGGTAGCCATGCTGGTTAAGTGTGCCTTGAATTCAAAATAAAATCAGTGTCACCAGCAAAGCACCCCCACACCATCATACCTCCTCCTCCATGCTTCACGGTGGGAACCACACGTGGCGATTATCTGTTCACATACTCTGCGTCTCAAAAAATACATGCCCGTTGGAACCAAAAATAAAAAAATTGGACTCAGACCAAAGGACAGATTTCCACCGGTCTAATGTCCATTGCTCGTGTTTCTTGGCCCAAGCAAGTCTCTCCTCCTTATTGGTGTCCTTTAGTAGTGGTTTCTTTGCAGCAATTTGACGATGAAGGCCTGATTCACACAGTCTCCTCTGAACAGTTGATGTTGAGATGTGTCTGTTACTTGAACTCTGAAGCATTTATTTGGGCTGCAATTTCTGAGGCTGGTAAACTAATGAGTTTACCTCTGCAGCAGAGGTAACTCTGGGTCTTCCTTTCCTGTGGTGGTCCTCATGAGAGCCAGTTAACTCTAATGAACTTATCCTCTGCAGCAGAGGTAACTCTGGGTCTTCCTTTCCTGTGGTGGTCCTCATGAGAGCCAGTTTCATCATAACGCTTGATGGTTTTTGCAACTGCACTTGAAGACATTTTCAAAGTTGATGAAATTTTCCATATTGACTGACCTTCATATCTTAAAGTAATGATGGACTGTTGTTTCTATTTGCTTATTTGACCTGTTCTTGCCAAAATATGGACTTGGTCTTTCACCAAATAGGGCTATCTTCTGTATACCACCCCTTCCTTGTCACAACACAACTGATTGGCTCAAAAGCATTAAGGAAGTACCCTTTGTAACGCCTTGCGGTCAAATGTCATGCAGTTGCCATACCAAGTGGTGAAGTAGCCAGTCAAGATGCTCTCAATGGTGCACACAGACAGACACACAATCCCAGTCGTTCCAACTAGAGAAGTTGTACTTGGCTAATGACATCCAGGGATATAGCAGTGGCTGCCATGGTCATTTAACTAGAGTCCCCACAACTTGTGTTGGCATCAGACTCCCAATATGAAGCATTGCCTTTATTCAACCAGGTTTGCTAAGAACACATTATTTTTCGGAACAACGACCCGAGTGCCAGACCCGAAGGACCAGGTTCTGGAAATAACAGGCTGTTTCTTGGGTTGACTCATTGTCACGTTGCTCACTAGTCTTTCTGTTGTGCCATTGCTGAAGGATGTCTAAACCCTAACCAATGATACATTCTGAAGAATGCTAACACCAAAGTCTACTGTAAACAGCACAACAACAAAAAAAGAGGCCATAATTAAGCTCAATTTAGTAAATGTGCAGTAATGCGTGTTTGTTTGAAGCAATGCTGTGCAAAAAAAATAACCCTCCAAAATGTGGTTGAGTTGAAGGCTCTGAGTAGCCAATGAGGAGTCAACAGGAAGTACCACTACAGAGATGACTCTTCTAGAGACCATAATATATATCCACCAGATCATTGCTGCGGTAAATGGTTGTAGATCAAACCAAAATTCTCTCTAACAGGAGACGCCTATTCATAAAACATAACTTCCTGGAAGCCACTGCAGTCTCCTCATTGGAGGATTAAAGAGAAAACTGTCCAGATACACAGGGTATACCAAACATTAGGAATACCTTTCTAATATTAAGTTGCCCTCAGATCAGCCTCAATTCGTCGGGGCATGGACTCTACAAGGTGTCGAAAGCGTTCCACAGGGACACCGGCCCATGTTGACTCCAATGCTTCCCATAGTTGTGTCAAGATGGCTGGATATCCTCTGGGTGGAGGACCATACAGGAAACTGTTGAGCGTGAAAAACCCAGCAGCGTTGCAGTTCTTGACAAATTGGTGCTCCTGGCACCTACATACCCTGTTCAAAAAGCACTTAAATGTGTTGTCTCGTCCATTCACCCTCTGAATGGCACACACACACAATCCATGTTTCAATTGTCTCAAGGCTTAAAAATCCTTCTTTAATCTGTCTCCTCCCCTTCATCTACACTGATTGAAGTGGATTTAACAAGTGACATCAACAAGAGATCATATCTTTCACCTGGTCAGTCTATGTCATGGAAAGAGTTCTTCATGTTTTGTATACTGAGTGTATATGCCAACAAAGCAGAATCAACTCTTTCGCACAGGCGTTTTTCATTACGATCCAAACAAACGATTCATATTCCCTGCAGGATTATTTTCATGTTGTGAGAAACGGGTCAAATTAATTTATCCTCCATCTGTAGATGAGTGTGATTGAAGAGTAACGCGCTAGAGGAAGGCATGTCCTGTCTGTGTTGATGAGTGACTGCAGGTGTGTGAGCGAGGCTCGTTCTGAACCTGACCTCTAGCAGGCACGCATGAGAAGACAATGGCCTGAGAGACAGAGAGGATGTGACATTTTCCAGAAATCCTGGTTGGAGGATTCCGGATTCCCTGCTCCTTCCCTCCTGATTCCGGGAATCCTCCAACCAGGATTTCAGGAAAACCAGGGAATTATTGAAAATTCCTGGAATTTTGCAACCCTAAAGTATGTGTGACAGCACATCAGCTAGTTGTGCACTAATGGGGAAGCCAAGCATCTCAGTCTCTATGGTAATAAATGGCCACACACAGTATTTATATCCACTAAGCTCCCCTCGGTGGCAGCTGTGCACATTAAGCTGCCTAGCTCTCCCAACGTTAGTCAGCCCGACCGGCTCACGGTACGAGAGAAACAGAGTGGGAGACAGAAAGTATTTCCTTCAATCCCTTTAGCTCGTCTTACTACAACTCAAGCCCAATAAAGACAACAAAAATCATCCCAAGCCCAATAAAGACAACAAAAATCATCCCAAGCCCAATAAAGACAACAAAAATCATCCCAAGCCCAATAAAGACAACAAAAATCATCCCAAGCCCAATAAAGACAACAAAAATCATCCCAAGTCCAGAAAGACGGAAGAAGACTATAATAAATAAAAACGCTCACTAACCTTCTAGCACCTTCACTTCTACTATAGATAAATGTACATAAACCATAATCATTATTTTAGTACACCATTTCCGATATATCACAACTTCCTTTTACAAGTGCCTTCAGAAAATATTCACACCCCTTCCCTTTTTTCCAAATGTTGCGTTGCAAAGTCGGATGAATTGTCATTTTTCGTCAACACAAAATACTAACGTCAAAGTACATCTTTATTTCATAAATAAAGATGAATGAAAAAAACTAATATCTTGATTAGATAAGTATTCAACCCCCCCCCCCGAGCCAATACATGTTAAAATCACATTTGACATTAATTACAGCTGTGAGTCTTTCTGGGGAAGTCTAAGAGCTTTGCACACCTGGATTGTACAATGTCTGCACATTATTATTTAAAACAATTCTTCAAGCTCTGTCAAGTTGGTTGTTGATCATTACTAGACAGCCATTTTAAGTCTTGCCATAGATTTCAGTCAAAACTGTAACTAGGCCATTCAGGAACATTCAATGTTGTCTTGGTAAGCAACTCCAGTGTATATTTGGCCTTGTGTTTAAGGTTATTGTCCTGCTGAAAGGTGAATTTGTCTCTCAGTGTCTGTTGGAAAGCCGACTGAACCAGGACTTCCTCTTGGATTTTTCCTGTGCATAGCTCAATTACGTTTATTTTTTATCCTAAATAACTCCCTAATCCTTGCCGATGACAAACACACCCATAACATGATGCAGCCACTGCCATGCTTGGAAATATGAAGAGTGGTACTCAGTGATGTGTTGTTTTGAATTGGCCCCAAACATAACACTTTTTATTCGGGACAAAAATGTAATTTCTTTGCCACATTTTTGCAGTATTACTTCAGTGCCTTGTTGCAAACAGGATGCACGTTTTGGAATATTTGTATTCTGTACAGGCTTCCTTATTTTTCACTCTGTCATTTATGTCAGTATTGTGGAGTAACTACAATGTTGTTGATCGTTCCTCAGTTTTCTCCTATCACAGCCATTAAACTCTGTAACTGTTTTGAAGTCACCATTGCCCTCATGGTAAAATCCCTGAGTGGTTTCCTTCCTCTCCAGCAACTGAGTTAGGAAGGACACCTGTATCTTTATAGTGACTGGGTGATACAGCAACCAATGTGTAATTAATAACTGCACCATGCTTAAGGGGATATTCAATGTCTGATATTATTTTTACCCATCTACCAATATACAGTATGCCCTTCTTTGGGAGGCATTGGAAAACCTCCCTGCTCTGTGGTTGAATCTGTGTTTGAAATTCACTGCTCGACTTGAGGGACCTTACAGTTAACTGTATGTGTGGGATACAGAGATGAGGTAGTCATTACAAAATCATGTTAAACACTATTATTGCACACATAGTGAGTCCATGCAACTTATGTGACTTGTTAAGGACATTTTTACTCAGGATTGCCGTAACAAAAGAGTTGAATACAAATTGACTCGAGACATTTCGGCTTTTCATTTTTAATTAATTTTGTAAACATTTCTAAAAACATATTTCCACTGTGACATTATGGGGTATTGCGTGTAGATCAGTGACACAAAAATATTTAATTCATTTTACATTTTAAAACAACATTTGGAATAAGTCACAATGGAATTGTGTTTTTAGAAATGTCCTTTGTAGCGCAGGTGGTTTGAGCTTGAAACGCCAGGGTAGTGTGTCTGTGGGTTCGATTCCCGGGATCACCCATACATTAAACGTATGCACACATGACTAAGTCGCTTTGGATAAAAGCGACTGCTAAATTATATATATATATATATATATATATATATAAGTTCAGAAGCCTTTACTGTGCAGGATAACGAGGTAGCAGCATGGCTCTTACTAAGAAATCCCAGGGTAGAGAGATAGAAGACTCTAGGTGGTTTAAAAACAAACCTCCAGGTGAGAAACGCAAGACACTTACCCCTCCGCCGCGACAGCGAGCCTTCTCCTTTCTCCATGCTAGAGTGAAGAGGGGCTGAGGCGGGGGTGGGGTGGGGGGAGGGGGGGTTGAGGAGGGAGACGTCCCTGTAGTGCTGCTGCTGTTAGGGAGGTCCCAAGTGCAGAGGTCAAGGAGGAGAGGCCGGGAGCTGCTAGCGTTGTGTGGCTACGGTAGAGACGCAATGTCGCCCGAGCGAGGATCAGCTCTGTGTGTGTGTGAGTGAGACACTGGCCCGAAGAAGATGGCAGCAGCCACGCATCACAGCCCCCCCCCCCCCCCCCCCCCCTCCCAATCATCACCTAATCTCTTGCTCTCTCTCTCTCTATTCTCTTTCAGGGGGTAGGAGCAGTGAGAGAGGGCGGGAGAAAGTGAGAGGAGAGAGGATGAGTGAAAGACAAGTAGGAGGAGAGAGATGTACAGCTGATCCTCTACCTGTGAGCATCCAGCACTCCATTACATCCCAAGCCTCTGACCAGAGCGAATGTAGCTCTACTTCAGAGGAAACAAAGGATTTACAACACACACATACACTGCAGACTGTACAATACAATACTGTACAATACAGTGCAGTACAGACACTCTCGCATCCTCAAAACACGTTCTGTCCTAAATAGATGCAACAACAGGGTGATCAAATTAAGATCCTACAGGTATATGTGCCCTTCTTTGCCAGGCATTGGAAAACCTCCCTAGTCTTTGTGATTGAATACTTACTGACAAGCCATTTCAGTTTCATTTATTTTTAATCATTTGCACAACAAAATAAATGTACATATTTTCACTTAAGACATTATGGGGAATTGTGTGTAGGCTAGTGACAAAAAATGTCAATGTAATCCATTTTAAATTCAGGCTGTAAAAACAAAATAGGGACAATGACAAGGGGTGTGAATACTTTCTGCAGGCACTGCATAAAGTGATCTATAATGGACGTGACTCCGATGCATTATGGGACATCAGTTTAATTTCTTTGACATTCAGAGGCTGAGCTACAACGTTCTGTAGCTGAGACAACAAATATTTGACTTTGCTTAGGAAGTATCTACTATTACTATCTATTGATTGAGCTATTCACTTTCTGTACAAAATAAGATGTTTATTAAACCTCAGACTGCTTTTGTGTTGAGTTAAGCCACAGAAGAAGCCAGCAGTTAAAGCTTACATTTTTCTGTGTCGGTAGGGCTACTCTCCCTGGGGTGGCAGCAGACCTACATTTAAAAGGACCACGCTCAGATTCCTAATAATTATTTGCAAACAGGGACAGTTTCGTTGCAAACAAGACACACTGATTTGGCGATGGATAAATACGATAAGAAGCACACACAGATCTCTCTCTCCGTCCATTCTTAGCCTGTACATTTCGGTAATTTGAGTGGTATAATTTTTTTTATTTTTTTTAAATATTCAGCTGAAATACAATGATAGATTCATGCAACGCTTTTACTATGAAGGAGATCTTTCAATCCGTACTGTTGTCCACGGTGGTCTGTGAACCCACAACCTTGTGACCTGCAGCCCTGTGCGCCATCAGAATTTCTGCGTAGCCATGCAACGTTTACAGGACGAAGACATTTCAAAACTGCCTTAGAGTTTCAGGTCTGTCCAAGAAGTGACGGTAAACTGTTGGCAAGTTCTCTGCTATCCATTTTATGTAGAAATGATCAGCTTGGGTGTAGGGGAGGGTCACTTGTTTTATTTAAAGCGTTCAGGGGTGGGTTTAGGTCAAATATATTTTACTGAAAGGAGAGCCACCCATTTTAATTTCAGAGGTCCGATTTTCTCCAAGTTTCTCCTTATTATAAACAACGTTCACTCTCTCAAGGTCTTTTTCATCTGACAAGCACAATGGCAGTCAATGTGAGTGATGTGAGAGCCCAGAGCTCCTAGAAAGTGTTTTGACAAATCTGGTTTAAGATTTAGAATCAAAATGGGTGCTGCGATGCCAACATGGTGGACTGACTTGCAAACTACCTATATCCAGGTATAGAGAGAGAAAGCATGGTGACTGGAAACATGCCCATGTCCACTGCCCATTAATGTATTTTAAAACTTTATTTATTTCACCTTTATTTAACCAGGTAGGCTAGTTGAGAACAAGTTCTCATTTACAATTGCGACCTGACCAAGATAAAGCAAAGCAGTTCGACACATACAACGACACAGAGTTACACATGGAATAAACAAACATACAGTCAATAATACAGTAGAAAAATCTATAAACAGTGAGTGCAAATGAGGTAGGATAAGGGAGGTTAAGGCAATAAATAGGCCATGGTGGCGAAGGAATTACAATATAGCAATTAAACACTGGGATGGTAGAATGTGCAGAAGATGAATGTGCAAGTAGAGATACTGGGGTGCAAAGGAGCAAGATATATAAATAACAGTATGAGGTAGTTGGATGGGCTATTTACAGATGGGCTATGTACAGGTGCAGTGATCTGTGAGCTGCTCTGACAGCTGGTGCTTAAAGCTAGTGAGGCAGGTAAGAGTCTCCAGCTTTAGTGATTTTTTGAAGTTCGTTCCAGTCATTGGCAGCAGAAAACTGGAAGGAAAGGCGACCAAAGGAAGAATTGGCTTTGGGGGTGACCAGTGAGATATATTGTCTCCCTAAGACCATGTGAACAGTAAATCACTTAACCAGATTATCTAAATCCTGCCCCTTTTATAAAACACACCACAGAACTCTGTCTTCTGGTAGGACAGGCAATGGCCTATGGTGGTCGCTGGTCAGAGACTAACACTAGTACTACGTCCCCGTCTTGCCAATGCCATCCAGTCACTGGGATAGAAATGACAACATCTTAATGTCCTAGGGCTGTCCGGACAAAAAAAATTATAAATCATTGCCGACAATCAATTGGTCGAAATTTTGAAACTTATTTTTGAATAAAATCAACTACATACACCACCGTTCAAAAGTTCTAGAACACCTACTCATAGTTTTGATGTCTTCACTATTATTCTACAATGCAGAAAATAGTAAACATAATGTAAAAACCCTTGAATGAGTAGGTGTTGTAAAGCTTCTGACCGGTAGTGTATACACTGAGCTCGTCTGATGCTTTAAAGGCACACTATTTGATTAAATCATTAAAGACACACAAATGACTCAGGAAAGAGCCCGATGGTAAACGCTGTGTAAAAAAAAAAAAAAAAAAATGATGGCGAGTGCCTGTGTGACTGGCGCACGGTGTCTCGCTCTCACCCCTAGTGCAGTAATAAGGCTCCACGGCACAGGAAGTGTTTATTGCACTGTCCGTGCTGAAGCTGCGACAATCATTTCAACCGTTTACTTTCTTAATTGTTTCTGACTGAAAATGTATGTTACCGAAATCCCTAGTTTGTTTAGTAAAAACATTCCCTGTTCTCTCAACCTTTTGCTTTCGTCACGTGAAACATGTAAGCATCGCATGCATGTGGCCAATAGGGCCTGACCTATTAGGGTGGTGGCCGGTGGCTGTGGATGGCCAATAGGGCCTGACCAATAGAACACCGTAATGATTAATAATCACATCAATAAATTGGTTATAACAAACTCCGAACACAGTAACACGTGACAGGAAAATGGATACGGAGGACGTGAAAAATAAACTAAAAAAATGGGAGAATATTTACTGGTTGCTCAAGAGAGAAAGGGGAAGTCAGATCTGTGGAAGACATTTGACTTAGTCGTCGTGGAAACTACTGGATAGCGATAACAAAGGCGTGTATAGGAAACAAGCGTTGCCGTGAGTATTATGGTATGCTGCCGAACAGTTGCTGTTAGATTACAATATAATAATTTTTCCTGTCCCTTTGGAACAGCGAAACAAACAAATAAGTGTACCAGAGAGTCTGTTCTAACAAGAGAAACAAGACACACTGTATAAAGCCTTTATTACAGCAGACTAAAAACAGTTACATGCATTCCTGTATTGCACTTTATTATTTAGGCTAATTATTCAAAAGCTCACTTTATTATTTACATTTTGTAAAAACAAAAATGCTTGATTGCATTTCAAAGCATGAATGTCTCTCCTATGCTGTGCGATGGCATGAACTAATTACTGATTGATTGATTGAGTAGCCTATATATTGAAATGTAGGCCTAAGTAGTTACAGGTGAGGCCTACTGCTGGATGGTGGTTATACAAGGCTGCTATACTAAGCCTTACTAATGATAACGACATGACTTATTATTATAACCATAATAATAAGAAGGAGATGCAGATAAAGGAGGCGATAGGAGGGAGAGCTGCATGCATGTGTGTAACAAACAGGTGCTGTTAGACTACAATATTATTTTTCTGCCTTTTTGTAACAGTTTAAACACCACTAAATGAAATGATAAGTAATGCCAGTCTGTTCTAAAAAAAAAATAAGCTTTTATAACAGCATTGTAAAGAGTAAAAAAAAAGCCAAATCTGTGAAATTGCTTTATCCGACATTTTGCTGTTGCATGAGGCTTGGTGCCCACGAAATCAGTAGGCTATTAAAACAAACCCTCAAATAGGCAACAGAAGCTAGAACTGTCTTATTTCTGTAGATCTATATGGATGATTTATAAAGCCAGGCACATTTAACAGTTAGGCTATTGATTATAGACTTAATTGAGTTGGTGTTTCCTCTCTCCTCAATATTCTTAGACAATTAGGCAAGTCAAGGGCTGTTTAATCATCTCTGCTTCTGACGCATTTGGAGTGGCAGGTAGTCTAGTGGTTAGAGTGTAGAGGTGGTAGGTAGTCTAGTGGTTAGAGTGTAGAAGTGGCAGGTAGTCTAGTGGTTAGAGTGTAGAGGTGGTAGGTAGTCTAGTGGTTAGAGTGTAGAGGTGGCAGGGTAGCCTAGTGGTTAGAGTGTAGAGGTGGTAGGTAGCCTAGTGGTTAGAGTGTAGAGGTGGCAGGGTAACCTAGTGGTTAGAGTGTAGAGGTGGCAGGGTAGCCTAGTGGTTAGAGTGTAGAAGTGGCAGGGTAGCCTAGTGGTTAGAGTGTAGAAGTGGCAGGTAGTCTAGTGGTTAGAGTGTAGAGGTGGTAGGTAGTCTAGTGGTTAGAGTGTAGAGGTGGCAGGTAGCCTAGTGGTTAGAGTGTAGAGGTGGCAGGTAGTCTAGTGGTTAGAGTGTAGAGGTGGCAGGGTAGCCTAGTGGTTAGAGTGTGGAGGTGGCAGGTAGCCTAGTGGTTAGAGTGTAGAGGTGGCAGGTAGCCTAGTGGTTAGAGTGTAGAAGTGGCAGGTAGCCTAGTGGTTAGAGTGTAGAGGTGGTAGGTAGCCTAGTGGTTAGAGTGTAGAGGTGGCAGGTAGCCTAGTGGTTAGAGTGTAGAAGTGGCAGGTAGCCTAGTGGTTAGAGTGTAGAGGTGGCAGGTAGCCTAGTGGTTAGAGTGTAGAGGTAGCAGGGTAGCCTAGTGGTTAGAGTGTAGAGGTGGCAGGTAGCCTAGTGGTTAGAGTGTAGAGGTGGCAGGTAGCCTAGTGGTTAGAGTGTAGAGGTGGCAGGTAGCCTAGTGGTTAGAGTGTAGAGGTGGCAGGTAGCCTAGTGGTTAGAGTGTAGAGGTGGCAGGGTAGCCTAGTGGTTAGAGTGTAGAGGTGGTAGGTAGTTTAGTGGTTAGAGTGTAGAGGTAGCAGGGTAGCCTAGTGGTTAGAGTGTGGGGGTGGCAGGTAGCCTAGTGGTTAGAGTGTAGAGGTAGCAGGGTAGCCTAGTGGTTAGAGTGTAGAGGTGGCAGGTAGCCTAGTGGTTAGAGTGTAGAGGTGGCAGGTAGCCTAGTGGTTAGAGTGTAGAGGTGGCAGGTAGCCTAGTGGTTAGAGTGTAGAGGTGGCAGGTAGCCTAGTGGTTAGAGTGTAGAGGTGGCAGGGTAGCCTAGTGGTTAGAGTGTAGAGGTGGTAGGTAGTTTAGTGGTTAGAGTGTAGAGGTGGCAGGTAGCCTAGTGGTTAGAGTGTAGAGGTGGTAGGTAGCCTAGTGGTTAGAGTGTAGAAGTGGCAGGTAGTCTAGTGGTTAGAGTGTAGAGGTGGTAGGTAGTCTAGTGGTTAGAGTGTAGAGGTGGCAGGGTAGCCTAGTGGTTAGAGTGTAGAGGTGGTAGGTAGCCTAGTGGTTAGAGTGTAGAGGTGGCAGGGTAACCTAGTGGTTAGAGTGTAGAGGTGGCAGGGTAGCCTAGTGGTTAGAGTGTAGAGGTGGCAGGTAGTCTAGTGGTTAGAGTGTAGAGGTGGCAGGGTAGCCTAGTGGTTAGAGTGTGGAGGTGGCAGGTAGCCTAGTGGTTAGAGTGTAGAGGTGGCAGGTAGCCTAGTGGTTAGAGTGTAGAGGTGGCAGGTAGCCTAGTGGTTAGAGTGTAGAGGTAGCAGGGTAGCCTAGTGGTTAGAGTGTAGAGGTGGCAGGTAGCCTAGTGGTTAGAGTGTAGAGGTGGCAGGTAGCCTAGTGGTTAGAGTGTAGAGGTGGCAGGTAGCCTAGTGGTTAGAGTGTAGAGGTGGCAGGTAGCCTAGTGGTTAGAGTGTAGAGGTGGCAGGGTAGCCTAGTGGTTAGAGTGTGGAGGTGGCAGGGTAACCTAGTGGTTAGAGTGTAGAGGTGGCAGGGTAGCCTAGTGGTTAGAGTGTAGAAGTGGCAGGGTAGCCTAGTGGTTAGAGTGTAGAAGTGGCAGGTAGTCTAGTGGTTAGAGTGTAGAGGTGGTAGGTAGTCTAGTGGTTAGAGTGTAGAGGTGGCAGGTAGCCTAGTGGTTAGAGTGTAGAGGTGGCAGGTAGTCTAGTGGTTAGAGTGTAGAGGTGGCAGGGTAGCCTAGTGGTTAGAGTGTGGAGGTGGCAGGTAGCCTAGTGGTTAGAGTGTAGAGGTGGCAGGTAGCCTAGTGGTTAGAGTGTAGAGGTGGCAGGTAGCCTAGTGGTTAGAGTGTAGAGGTAGCAGGGTAGCCTAGTGGTTAGAGTGTAGAGGTGGCAGGTAGCCTAGTGGTTAGAGTGTAGAGGTGGCAGGTAGCCTAGTGGTTAGAGTGTAGAGGTAGCAGGGTAGCCTAGTGGTTAGAGTGTAGAGGTGGCAGGTAGCCTAGTGGTTAGAGTGTAGAGGTGGCAGGTAGCCTAGTGGTTAGAGTGTAGAGGTGGCAGGTAGCCTAGTGGTTAGAGTGTAGAGGTGGCAGGTAGCCTAGTGGTTAGAGTGTAGAGGTGGCAGGGTAGCCTAGTGGTTAGAGTGTAGAGGTGGTAGGTAGTTTAGTGGTTAGAGTGTAGAGGTAGCAGGGTAGCCTAGTGGTTAGAGTGTGGGGGTGGCAGGTAGCCTAGTGGTTAGAGTGTAGAGGTAGCAGGGTAGCCTAGTGGTTAGAGTGTAGAGGTGGCAGGTAGCCTAGTGGTTAGAGTGTAGAGGTGGCAGGTAGCCTAGTGGTTAGAGTGTAGAGGTGGCAGGTAGCCTAGTGGTTAGAGTGTAGAGGTGGCAGGTAGCCTAGTGGTTAGAGTGTAGAGGTGGCAGGGTAGCCTAGTGGTTAGAGTGTAGAGGTGGTAGGTAGTTTAGTGGTTAGAGTGTAGAGGTAGCAGGGTAGCCTAGTGGTTAGAGTGTGGGGGTGGCAGGTAGCCTAGTGGTTAGAGTGTAGAGGTGGCAGGTAGTCTAGTGGTTAGAGTGTAGAGGTGGTAGGTAGCCTAGTGGTTAGAGTGTAGAGGTAGCAGGGTAGCCTAGTGGTTAGAGTGTAGAGGTGGTAGGTAGCCTAGTGGTTAGAGTGTAGAGGTAGCAGGGTAGCCTAGTGGTTAGAGTGTAGAAGTGGCAGGTAGCCTAGTGGTTAGAGTGTAGAGGTGGCAGGTAGTCTAGTGGTTAGAGTGTAGAGGTGGTAGGTAGCCTAGTGGTTAGAGTGTAGAGGTGGCAGGTACTCTAGTGGTTAGAGTGTAGAGGTGGTAGGTAGCCTAGTGGTTAGAGTGTAGAGGTGGCAGGGTAGTCTATTGGTTAGAGTGTAGAGGTGGTAGGTAGCCTAGTGGTTAGAGTGTAGAGGTGGTAGGTAGCCTAGTGGTTAGAGTGTAGAGGTGGTAGGTAGTCTAGTGGTTAGAGTGTAGAGGTGGCAGGTAGTCTAGTGGTTAGAGTGTAGAGGTGGCAGGGTAGCCTAGTGGTTAGAGTGTAGAGGTGGCAGGGTAGCCTAGTGGTTAGAGTGTAGAGGTGGCAGGTAGCCTAGTGGTTAGAGTGTAGAGGTGGCAGGTAGCCTAGTGGTTAGGGTGTAGAGGTGGCAGGTAGCCTAGTGGTTAGAGTGTAGAGGTGGCAGGTAGCCTAGTGGTTAGGGTGTAGAGGTGGCAGGTAGCCTAGTGGTTAGAGTGTAGAAGTGGCAGGGTAGCCTAGTGGTTAGAGTGTAGAAGTGGCAGGGTAGCCTAGTGGTTAGAGTGTAGAAGTGGCAGGGTAGCCTAGTGTTTAGGGTGTAGAAGTGGCAGGGTGGCCTAGTGGTTAGAGTGTAGAAGTGGCAGGGTAGTCTAGTGGTTAGAGTGTAGAAGTGGCAGGGTAGCCTAGTGGTTAGAGTGTAGAAGTGGCAGGGTAGCCTAGTGGTTAGAGTGTAGAAGTGGCAGGGTAGCCTAGTGGTTAGAGTGTAGAAGTGGCAGGGTAGCCTAGTGGTTAGAGTGTAGAAGTGGCAGGGTAGCCTAGTGTTTAGAGTGTAGAAGTGGCAGGGTGGCCTAGTGGTTAGAGTGTAGAAGTGGCAGGGTAGCCTAGTGGTTAGAGTGTAGAAGTGGCAGGGTAGCCTAGTGGTTAGAGTGTAGAAGTGGCAGGGTAGCCTAGTGGTTAGAGTGTAGAGGTGGCAGGGTAGCCTGGTGGTTAGAGTGTAGAGGTGGCAGGTAGCCTAGTGGTTAGAGTGTAGAGGTGGCAGGGTAGTCTAGTGGTTAGAGTGTAGAGGTGGCAGGGTAGCCTAGTGGTTAGAGTGTAGAGGTGGCAGGTAGCCTAGTGGTTAGAGTGTAGAGGTGGCAGGTAGCCTAGTGGTTAGAGTGTAGAAGTGGCAGGTAGCCTAGTGGTTAGAGTGTAGAAGTGGCAGGTAGCCTAGTGGTTAGAGTGTAGAAGTGGCAGGTAGCCTAGTGGTTAGAGTGTAGAAGTGGCAGGTAGCCTAGTGGTTAGATTGTAGAGGTGGCAGGTAGCCTAGTGGTTAGGGTGTAGAGGTGGCAGGTAGCCTAGTGGTTAGAGTGTAGAGGTGGCAGCTAGGCTAGTGGTTAGAGTGTAGAGGTGGCAGGTAGCCTAGTGGTTAGAGCGTTGGATTTGTAACCGAAAGGTTGCAAGATCGAATCCACGAGCTGACAAGGTAAAAATCTGTCGTTCTGCCCCTGAACAAGGCAGTTAACCCACTGTTCCTAGGCCGTCATTGTTAATAAGAATTTGTTCTAAACTGACTTGCCTAGGTAAAAAGTAAAATACATTCTAAAAAATGTTCTTAATCCCAATATGCTGGTTAACTTTGCTGTTATGCACATAGCAACATGGGCAAAATTGCCAATTCCACAGCACACTTATGTTTCAGAACCGCGGACAGCGACCGTATCCAACGCAGGAGAAAGCACATTTGTTATAAAAGATATTTATTAGTGCTGCACCATGATTTTTACATGATATAACTGATAAGGGAATTTATATGCTTAAAAGTAATGTCTAAACAATTCCACCCTGAAACGTAATTATGACATTATGTAACAGATATAATGAATAATTAGACAAACGTAATCATTTGATTCTGTAACATGTATAATGAATTAGAATGGTAAACTTCAGTCTAATAATGTTTGGTCGAGACAAGTAGAAATGTGTGTGTGACTAAGAAGATACAGAGAACAATTAAACTGTGTGTGACCTGACCTGTCTAGAACTCTGAGAAACTTACGATAGAACAAGGAGTTCTTTCAAGGTTCCTCTAATCTCGGGGGAATGGAGCTGTTGTCTGGGTAGTGATAAACAGTGGTGAGAACTATGGAGAAGGATACAATCCACCTACTGTTTGTGTGGAGGTATGTGCGTGCGTAGGCTATCTACTGTTTGTGTGGAGGTATGCGCATAGGCTATCTACTGTTTGTGTGGAGGTATGCGCGTGCGTAGGCAATCTACTGTTTGTGTGGAGGTATGCGCGTGCGTAGGCTATCTACTGTTTGTGTGGAGGTATGCGCGTGCGTAGGCTATCTACTGTTTGTGTGGAGGTATGCGCGTGTGTAGGCTATCTACTGTTTGTGTGGAGGTATGCGCATGCGTAGGCTATCTACTGTTTGTGTGGAGGTATGCGCGTGTGTAGGCTATCTACTGTTTGTGTGGAGGTATGCGCGTGCGTAGGCCATCTACTGTTTGTGTGGAGGTATGCGCGTGCGTAGGCTATCTACTGTTTGTGTGGAGGTATGCGCGTAGGCTATCTGCTGTTTGTGTGGAGGTATGCGCGTAGGCTATCTACTGTTTGTGTGGAGGTATGCGCGTGCGTAGGCTATCTACTGTTTGTGTGGAGGTATGCGCGTAGGCTATCTGCTGTTTGTGTGGAGGTATGCACGTAGGCTATCTGCTGTTTGTGTGGAGGTATGCGCGTAGGCTATCTACTGTTTGTGTGGAGGTATGCGCGTAGGCTATCTACTGTTTGTGTGGAGGTATGTGTGTAGGCTATCTACTGTTTGTGTGGAAGTATGTGTGCAGTTATAAAATGGATGTCTTTGTATTGTGGACTTCAGAACGTTCTCGTGAATAAACTGTACGAACCTTTTGCATAAGCTGAGTCTTTGCCTAATTATTATTAAACTCAGGGTCTTACAAACCTCTGGGATTGGTCAAAGCTTATTGATTATTAGTTATTATCATTGGGATTGAATATTCTCGCGACAATAACCATGTACAATTTCAGTATCACGTCTTAGAGTACCATCCCGTGGCCTCTAATGGATTAGACCATTGAGACAGGTGAGAATCAGACAAGTGTCTTGTGCACCATTAAAAAAAAAAAATTGACTGCTCGACTAAAGAAATCAACAACCTATCGACAAAAACAATCGACTAGTAAACTAAAAATGGGGTCAGCCCTTTACAATGAAGGCCTGGGAACAGGGGCAGAATGACAGATTTTTACATCGTCAGCTCGGTGATTCGATCAAGCAACCTTTCAGTTACTGGCCCAACGCTCTAACCACTAGGCTGCCTGCCGCCCCAAAATGTCCCCTCTAAAAGTGACCTTTGATAAACTAGCTACATTTTGTCATTGGAGCAAAGCTGAGGAGAGTTTGATTGCCAGCCTTAAGCATAGGTTGTGTTGCATTCTGATTAAAATTTACAGCCAAGTCCTAAGAGAGTCTAAAGAGGGATACAGTCCAGTCTCTAAACGGATACTATGGTGACTAGAGGGGATGGGAGCTAGGCTCACTGAGGCTCAGTCAGATCTACGGTGACTAGAGGGGATGGGAGCTAGGCTCACTGAGGCTCAGTCAGATCTACCGTGACTAGAGGGGATGGGAGCTAGGCTCACTGAGGCTCGGTCAGGTCTACGGTGACTAGAGGGGATGGGAGCTAGGCTCACTGAGGCTCAGTCAGATCTACGGTGACTAGAGGGGATGGGAGCTAGGCTCACTGAGGCTCAATCAGGTTTGTTGTAGTCCGTGTAGCCATAAGCTTTTAAGACCTTCAGGTAAACATCACCGTTGTCCATTAGGTAACAGGGTGGATGGGGGAGGTTGAGTGAGTGAGGTGAGTAAGGTGAGTTAGAGAGAGAGAAACAGCAGCTTCTACTATAAAGTAGCTACATAGGCTACTGCATCATCCCACAACTCTTGTTCGTAATGTTAACATGGTGATGCACCTGAATGGATCCTAGGCAGTAGGAATTGTCTCAAGGCGGTTTTATTAGTCTGTCTGTTTTCGTACCTCTCTGTCAGAGAGAGATTTT
Source organism: Oncorhynchus mykiss (assembly GCF_057628025.1). Lineage (NCBI taxonomy): Eukaryota > Metazoa > Chordata > Actinopteri > Salmoniformes > Salmonidae > Oncorhynchus > Oncorhynchus mykiss. The sequence goes on from NC_143032.1 coordinate 8,223,866, forward strand.
CAACAGACAGTACCAATCACCACAAGTCAGGTAGAATAGAAAGAACTCCTCTTCTGATCAGCCCCAATTCTGGCAAAGAGGAGAATGTCTATTGGTTTGTTTGGCCTAATGGTCCTCTCTTCTCTGCTCACATACGGTGCATTTGGAAATAATTCAGACCCCTTCACCTTTTCCACATTTACAGTCTTATTCTAGAATGGACTCAATATTTGTTTTTCCTCATTAACCTAAACACAATACCACATAATTACAATGTTTGCAAAGTTATAAAAAAGCTGAAATATGACATTTAGATAAGTATTCAGACCCTTTACTCAGTACTTTGTTGAAGCACCTTTGGCAGCGATTACAGCCTCGAGACTTTTTGGGTATGACGCTACAAGCTTTCACTGTAGGTAACTCTGGCCCACACTGTTGCTATAGTTTCCTCTTAGAGAAGAACACATCGTACAGAATATTGCAGGATTTTATTTTCATTTGTTAAATTAAAAATATTGTTTTATTAATGTCACAAGAGATGTTATCTTTCGTCACACACTGTACTTACAAATCTCACACACATTCACAGGAATAAAGTTTTTTTTTAAATCAATAAAATGGTCCAACTTTACCAACATTATTTTAAGTCATGGCTGACTAAGAAAACATAAGACAGAAATTAATGCCTGCAACCTCAACTGACCTTTAAGGCTCTATTTTAACAAACCTAACGCAACGCTAAATCTAAGGGCTGGCGGTAGTGCTAAAGGGTCAGGTGTGTCAGAAATATTTATGCTATTTTCACATCCAGATTTGTGGGCGCAGTAGCTGGCAGTGGCGCGGAAGGGCTGGGTTTTGATGAATAAACAGGTTGAAGGTGTGTCAACGCTCCACTGGCCAATCAGAATGTGCTCCATTGCTAAAATATGTGGTTGCTTCAAGCATTTTGTATTTATGGTCTTTTATGTATTGCGTTGTCATCAACTCCAATTCGAATCTTAGCCCGTTAAAGCCTAGTTGGTTAAATAGCCTGCCCCATATTTGCTAAACTATGTGTTGAACATGTTTCCAGTCCCATTGTTCTAGTTGCATTGCTTCAATATGGAAATACGTTGGTAAACATAGACTATAGCATTCACCACTGATATAGGGACTAGGCCGAATGTAAATTACAGTCAGGGCATGGACATGCCAAACATAGTCAATAAGCAAGATTACATTCACTAGGCTATTGATAAGGCCTAAAAAGACACAGTATAATTCTGAATAAAAATTAAACAACTTGTTTTAAATAGGCTAAACAAACAAAATAAAAAATGCAATGTCTAAATACAATTACAGGCAATTTAGACTACGGCGGGTTTTACACACATCCAAACTTTGCACAGGAGCTGGACAAAGACCCAATATAACAAGAAAGGGTGACTGTCCACTCTCCATTACACTCGTATTAATTGAATATGATCTCTATGGTTATACTCTCTATGGTTCCAAAAGTAATATTTTATAAACATCATGGAACTATCTTACAGATCATAGTTGCCCTTCTCCAGAAATAGCAGATGAAATTGCATTGCATTCGAGCCATGCACAATCTCAACAGAAACACACATTCTAAACTCATGGATGGTGAATATTTCTAACAAGTTTGGTTGTTTAAATCAAATTAAAAACTCTTTTTTTTTTTAAAACAACATTTTGAAATAGTATTGGATCAGAAGCACGGATTCATAAGTCTCATATCTCCTTCCATAAACATAAGGCAATGTGTGCACACGTAGACCTAAGAGCTTTTCAGCAGGAGGCATGGATGTTTGTCCTAGCCATTGAAGATATTTAATAAAACTATTATATGGTAATCCTACAATAGGCCTAGTTTTAACAAACATGTAGCCAATCTAATTTTTATTGGCTTCAACATGAAAATATATATTTGTCTACACACGTTGCATTCAAATTTTTTGGAAATGAGGTCCAACAGATGAATGATGAATGAAAAACAATAAGCAGTCTATTGTTATAACGTGATGTTCCTAAACAGACTTCCCACAGTCACTAAAACCTTTCATTCAATGGGTATCGCACATAGGCCTAATGAGTCCACGCGAGTTGCATGGACAAAAATAATATGGAATGTCTGTTGACTGTTTGGCTGCTCGTAATATTGTCATAAAGTATTGTATTATAGGCTACCGATTAGTAACAGTAACACTGGTTACTGTTCGCCTCCTCCGGTAAAAAAATGTATGCCATAACCAAGCCCTTAGTAAGCAATGACTGAAAATGTGAAGGAAAAAAAAAAAAAGTAAAACGGTTGTGAAATGTTGCATTTGTGGGAATTTAGGTTCCTTAAACATACCAAAACAATCACAGTCATCACATGATAAAAATCACATGTTTTATCTCAATAGCTTATTTATAGATTTGACATGAACTCAGAGTGTTAAGGGAGGAATTGACACATCGCTACAGTACATCTTGTAATAAGAGCAATTGACTGAAGAAGAAAGTCCAGGCTTCTCCAGAGGGTGTCACTGTTAGATAGGTTGGAGATGTTAACAAGTAACGTTTTTCACAAAACACACACTTTTTAATTAGAGATCCTCCTTTTGCGAGGAAAAGTATGATCGCACCATCTGTCAGAAAACAATACTTTTTGGCCACAGTTGCCCACTCAATAAGAACAAAGTCCACTTCCTAACCGCAGTTGCCAAAGCTTTGAACAGGGAATTGAACAGCTCAAGTAGGAACCAGGTGTTTTCCAGTTGCCCATTTATAAAATGCCAGAAGCCATGGTTATGTTTAGCAGCCAAACAATAAACGTAGGAAAACAAGCTGCAGGCTGACCACTTTAATAACTGACGCAATGGACGGAGTGAATCAGCTAATGTACCAAGACTCTAATGGATGCTCTTCTCTAAGAGATACACTACATATACAAAAGTATGTGGACACGCCTTCAAATTAGTGGATTCCGCTATTTCAGCCATAGCCGTTGCTGACAGGTGTATAGAATAGAGCACACAGCCATGCAATCTCCATAAACAAACAATGGCAGCAGAATGGCCCGTACTGAAGAGTTCAGTGATTTTCAAAGTGGCACTGTCATAGGATGCCACCTTTCCAACAAACTCAGTTCGTCAAATGTTTCCCTGCTAGAGCTGCCCTGGTCAACTGTAAGTGCTGTTATTGTGAAGTGGAAAAGTCTACAAGCAACAACGGCTCAGACGGGAAGTGGTAGGCCACACAAGCTCACAGAACAGGATCGGCAAGGGCTAAAATGCGTAGAGCGTAAAAATCACCTGTCCTCGGTGGCAACACGCACTACCGAGTTCCAAACTGCCTCTGGAAACAACGTCAACACAATACCTGTTCGTCTGTAAAATGGGTTTCCATGGCCGAGCAGCCGCACACAAGCCTAAGATCACCATGCACAATGCCAAGCGTTGGCTGGAGTGGTGTAAAGTTCACGGCCATTGGACTCGGTGGAAACGCGTTCTCAGGAGTGATGAATCACGCTTCACCATCTTACAATTCGATGGATGAATCTGGGTTTGGCGGATGTCATGAGAACGCTACCTGCCCCAATCATAGTGCCAACTGTGAAGTTTGGTGGAGGAGGAATAATGGTCTGGGGCTGTTTTCCATGGTAAGGGCCCCTTAGCTCCAGTGAAGAGAAATCTTAACGCTACAGCATACAATTACATTCTACACGATTCTGTGCTTCCAACTTTATGGCAAGTTAGGGGAAGACCCTTTCCTGTTTCAACATGACAATGCCCCCGTGCACAACGCGAGGTCCATACAGAAATGGTTTGTGAGATTGGTGTGGAAGAACTTGACTGGCCTGTACAGAGCACTGACCTTAACCTCATCGAACACTTTCCTGATGAATTGGAACGCCGACTGTGAGCCAGGCCTAATCGCCCAACATCAGTGCACAACCTCATGGCTGAATGCTCAATGCTCATGGCTGAATGAAAGCAAATCCCCGCAGCAATGTTCCAACATCTAGTGGAAAACCTTCCCAGAAGAGTGGAGGCTGTTACAGCAGCAAAGGGCGGACAAACTCCATCTTAATGCCCATGATTTTGGAATGAGACGTTCGACGAGCAGGTGTCCACATACATTTGGTCATGCAGTGTATGAACTGGGTAAACTAAGGCAACAAGACTTGGATACTGTTTACTCTTCATTTGGAAGCATTATCCACATTCAGTAGAACATATCAGTGGGCCTAAAGGATGTCAAAACTACTACCTAACACCTTACAACACTTCCAAGTTGTCTTGTTTCCCAACTCAACACTATCTAGTGAGAATTAACTACAGAAGAACGTCAATAATGTCAATCTAACTAAGTGGTGAGAATAATAGCAGTGTGTGTGGTCTGTACAGTCAATGTTATTTAAAAAAAATGCAATTAAAGCCATACACACTTTTTAAAATAGAAAAACAACAACATGAGATGTTCAAAGTCCACAGCAATGCTTAAACCACATCAGGAGACCACTTTTGAGGTCTGGAGAAAAAAGAAAAAAAAAATCGAAGAAATTTATATTTTTGTGTGTCGTTATCTTTTAATTGAAGTGAGCACCAGCCAGAGACCGTTGTTTGGTCTGGATTGATGGCTAATAGTAGTTAACATTTAATTGAGAAGGTTATCATTAGCATCATGGCTACAAAGTATAGACATACGAGCGCACCGCCAAGCACATAGATGGGGGCATTCCCGTGTTGGTTTTCAAAAAGTTGCAGAAAAAAACACGAATCACTGAGGCATTTTGACTATTTCTTATGATTAACTTGGGCAAATGAATGAATTTTATAATAAGTTCAAGCAGTGTGGACAAACATATAGAATAAAAACTAGACACAAAAGAGATAATAAATCTAAGCAGAAAGTCAAGCTACTGGGGATGTAGAACTGATGGACAGTAGGTGGTACTTCATTTTGGTTTTTAACAATGATGTGAATATCTTGGCAAAGTCAGGCAGGAGTGAGATCATAGGGCCTGTGTAGGTAATTCAGAATTGGTTGTTCTTAAATTTGGTTGACGTAGTTGTTGTCCGTTTCTTTTTGAGTAGTTATGGAATTCATATGTGGCGATGAAATAGTTTTTGAAGAAAGAGGGTAATAAGTGATTTAAAAGAGCAGTAAACAATTCATTTGATAAGTAATTATTCAATTATTTTTTTAAAGTGGTGCTGGTCTCTAATACCAGCAGATTATATAATTCTTACAGATCGTTTCTACAGATTGATAGTAGTTTGGTTTGGTGTGTCCTGGCCTATATAATATTAAAGCAACTGATGAATGGGACGACCATTGTGTAATAATACTTCTGTTGTCAAGTTCTGACCTTTATTTCCTTTGTTTTGTATTTATTTAGTATGGTCAGGGCGTGAGTTGGGGTAGGCAGTCTATGTTTGTTTTTCTATGATTTGGGGATTTGTATGTTTCGGCCTAGTATGGTTTTCAATCAGAGGCAAGTGTCATTAGTTGTCTCTGATTTAGAATCATACTTAGGTAGCCTGGGTTTCACTGTTTGTTTGTGGGTGTTTGTTTCCGTGTCTGTGTTGTTCACCACACGGTACTGTTTTGGGTTTCGTTCGTTCCACGTTTGTTTTTTGTATTCAGTTGTTCATGTGTAGTATTTCTTACTAAAAGAACCATGGACACTTACCACGCCGCATATTGGTCCTCCGATCCTTCTCGCCTCTCCTCTTCGGAAGAAGAGGAGGAAATCCCTTACATCTATTTAGGAGATCTCTCATTTTGCCAAGTATCCCCATATTTTTGGTGATCGTAGAGGTTATTGTCTTTTAAGTGTGGTTTCCATGATAATGCATCAATCCAAAACACCAAGAAAGCAGATTGTACCGGCTTGATCAACAGGTATATTATTAAAATGGACCCCTATATAATCTCTATTGGAACAATTTTGAACAAATAATAAAACATTAAATTAAAAATTGATTCAATGACAATTTGTTGATTTAAACCACTGAATTATTACATAATTCATCATGAACAACAATAATGTAGCTCAGAGTAAAAAGAGTAAAAATAAGTAAGAAATTATCCCTGCGGCCACACTATCTCCGGGGTTGGGGGTCACCTCCCTGACCAAGGCCCTTCTCCCCAGATGTTCAGTTTGGCTGGACGGCCAGCTCTAGGAAGAGTCTTGGTGATTCCAAACATCTTCCATTTAATAATGATGGAGGGCACTGTGTTCTTGGGGACCTTCAACGCTGCAGAAATGTTTTTTTTGTACCCTTTCCCCAGATCTGTGCCTCGACACAATCCTGTCTGGGAACTCTAAGGACAACTCCTTCAATCTCATGGTTTTTGCTGGTACTAAGATGGAGCTGGAGCAGAAGGCAGATAGATGTTTTACGTGCCCCCAACCGATTGTGTTTTTTTGTTTGTTTATCTGCCTTGTTATTAACTTTTTTTTTTTTACTCATTTTGTACATAATGTCTCTTATGATCGAAAATAACTTCTAGACATCAGGACTATGATTTCTCACCACGGACTAGCAGAATCCTATTTTTCTTCTTTCACGACTCTGACAAGCCCGAGGCGGAGGATAAACGGTTCCCTCGGGAACAGGCCCCGACCACAGTGATCTGCATGAAGAGGAGGCGGAGAAAGAGAGGCCGGAGAGCGGGCTGCCTGCTGAGAAGTCGGAGGCGATCAATCAATTCTGCTAGCAAACATGCAATCTTTGTACAATAAAATCGCAGAGTTACGGGGAAGATTAAACTACCAACTGGACATTAAAAACTGTAACATCTTATGCTTCATGGAGTTGTGGCTGAACGACAACAATATCAACATACAGCTGGCTGGTTATACGATGTACCGGCAGGATAGAACAGCGGCGTCTGGTAAGACAAGGGGAGGCAGACTATGTATTTTTGTAAATAACAGCTGGTGCACAATATCTAAGGAAGTCTCAAGCCATTGCTCGCCTGAGGTTGAGTTTCTCATGATAAGCTGTAGACCACACTACCTACAGAGAGAGTTCTCATCTGTATTCTTCGTAGCTGTTTACATACCACCACAGTTAGAGGTTGGCACTAAGATCGCACTGAATGAGCTGTATTCCGCCATAAGCAAACAAGAAACCACTCACCCAGAGGCGGCGCTCCTAGTAGCCGGGGTCTTTAATGCAGGGAAACTTAAATCAGCTTTACCAAATTTCTAATCAGCATATTAAATGTGCAACCAGAGGGAAAATAACTCTGAACCACCTATACTCCACACACGGAGATACATACAAAGCTCTCCCTTGCCCTCCATTTGACAAATCTGACCATACTTCCATCCTCCTGATTCCTGCTTACAAGCAAAAATTAAAGCAGGAACCACCAGTGACTAGATCAATAAAAAAGTGGTCAGATGAAGCAGATGATAAGCTACAGGACTGTTTTGCTATCACAGACTGGAATATGTTCAGGGATTCCTCCAAATGGTACTGAGGAGTACACCACATCCGTCATTGGCTTGATCAATAAGTGCATCGATAACATTGTTTCCACAGTGACCGTATGTATATATCCCAACCAGAAGCCATGGATTACAGGCAGCATCCGCACTGAGCTAAAGGCTAGAGCTACCACTAACAAGGAGCGGGACTCTAACCCGGAAGCTTATAAGAAATCCCACTATACCCTCGGACGAACCATCAAACAGGCAAAGCGTCAATACAGGACTAAGATAGAGTCGTACTACACCGGCTCTGACGCTAGTCGGATGTGGCAGGGCTTGCAAACCATTACAGACTACAAAGGGAAGCACAGCCGAGAGCTGCCCAGTGACACAAGCCTACCAGATGAACTAAACTACTTTATGCTCGTTTCGAGGCAAATAACACTGAAACATGCATGAGAGCACCAGCTGTACCGAAGACTGTGTGATCAAGCCCTACGCAGCCGATGTGAGTAAGACCTTTAGACTGGTCAACATTCATAAGGCCGCAGGGACAGATGGATAACCAGGACATGTACTGCGAGCATGCGCTGACCAACTAGCAAGGTGTCTTCACTGATATTTTCAACCTCTCCCTGTCCGAGTCTGTAAAACCAACATGTTTTCAGCAGACCACCATAGTGCCTGTGGCCAAGAACTAGAGGTCGACCGATTAATCGGAATGGCCGATTAATTAGGGCCGATTTCAAGTAATTCATAACAATTGGAAATCGGTATTATTGGGCGCCGATTTTTTATTTATTTATTTTTTACACCTTTATTTATTCTTTATTTAACTAGGCAAGTCGGTTAAGAACACATTCTTATTTTCAATGACGGCCTAGGAACAGTGGGTTAACTGCCTTGTTCAGGGGCAGAAAGACAGATTTTCACAATAAAGAACATCCAATAGTCAAAGGTTAATGAAATACAAATGGTCCTATAATTCCTATAATAACTACAACCTAAAACTTCTTACCTGGGAATATTGAAGACTCATGTTAAAAGTAACCACCAGCTTTCATATGTTCTCATGTTCTGAGCAAGGAAATGAAACGTTAGCTTTCTTACATGGCACATATTGCACTTTTACTTTCTTCTCCAACACTTTGTTTTTGCATTATTTAAACCAAATTGAGCATGTTTCATTATTTACTTGATTTTATTGATGTATTATATCAAGTTAAAATAAGTGTTCATTCAGTATTGTTGTAATTGTCATTATTACAAATAAATAAATAAAATAAATAAAAATTGGCCGATTAAATCGGTATTGGCTTTTATGGTCCTCCAATAATCGGTATCGGCACTAAAAAAAATCATAATCGGTCGACCTCTACCAAGAATACTAAGGAAACCTGCCTAAATGACTACCGACCAGTAGCACTCACGTCTGTAGCCATGAAGTGCTTTGAAAGGCTGGTCATCGGTCACAACACAATCACCCCAGAAACCCTAGACCCACTCCAAATTGCATACCAACCCAACAGATCCACAGATGATGCAATCTCTATTGCACTCCACACTGCCCTTACCCACCTGGACAAAGGGAACACCTATGTGAGAATGCTATTCATTGACTACAGCTCAGTGTTCAACACCATAGTGCCCTCAAAGCTCATCAATAAGCTAAGGACCCTGGGATTAAACACCTCCCTCTTTAACTGATCCTGGACTTCCTAACAGGATGCCCCAAGGTGGTAAGGGTAGGTAACAACACATCCGCCACGCTGATCCTCAGCATAGGGGCCCCTCAGGGGTGCGTGCTCAGCCCCCTCCTGTACTCCCTGTTCACTCATGACTGCATGGCCAAGCATGACTCCAACACCATCATTAAGTTTTCTGATAACACACCAGTGCCTGATCACCGACAACAACGAGACAGCCTATAGGGAGGTGGTCAGAGACCTGACCATGTGGTGCAAGGACACCAAATACTCCCTCAACGTGATCAAGACAAAGGAGACGATTGTGGACTACAGAAAAAGGAGGAACAAGCACGCCCCCACTTTCATCGACAGGGCTGTAGAGGAGCAGGTTGAGAGCTTCAGGTTGCTTGGTCCACATCGCCAACAAACTAACATGGTCCAAGGCAACCAAGACAGCCGTGAAGCGGGCACAAAAAAAACTATTCCCCCTCAGGAGACTGAAAAGACTTGGCATGGGTCCTCAGATTCTCAAAAAGTTCCACAGCTGCACCACTGCCCGGTATGGCAACTGCTCGGCCTCCGACCGCAAGGCACTACAGAGGGTAGTGCAAATGGCCCAGTACATCACTGGGGCCAATCTTCCTGCCATCCAGGACCTCTATACCAGGCGGTGTCAGAGGAAGGCCCTAAAAATTGTCAAAGACTCCAACCACCCTAGGTATAGATTGTGCTCTCTGCTACCGCATGGCAAGCGGTACCGGAGCGCCAAGTCTAGGTCCAAGAGGCTTCAAAACAGCTTCTACCCCCAAGCCATAAGACTCCTGCACATCTAGTCAAATGGCTAACCAGACTATTTGCATTACCCTCCTCTCTTCCTTCTCCTCTCCACACCACTGCCACTCTCTGTCGCCATCTATGCATAGTCACTTTAATTAACTCTACCTACATGTACAGTTGAAGTCCGAGGTTTACATACACCTTAGCAAAATACATTTAAACTCAGTTTTTCACAATTCCTGACATTTAATCGTAGTTAAAAGTCCCTGTCTTAGGTCAGCTCAGATCACCACTTAATTTTAAGAATGTGAAATGTCAGAAAAATATTAGAGATATTGATTTATTTCAGCTTTTATTTCTTTCATCACATTCTCAGTGGGTCAGAAGTTTACATACACTCAATTAGTATTTGGTAGCATTGCCTTTAAATTGTTTAACTTGGGTCCACGCGTTGGGTAGCCTTCAACAAGCTTCCCACAATAAGTTGGGGGAATTTGGCGCATTCGTCCTGACAGAGCTGGTGTAACCGAGTCAGGTGTGTAGGCCTCCTTGCTTGCACACGCTTTTTAAGATCTGCCCACAAATTTTCTATAGGATTAAGGTCAGGGCTTTGTGATGGCCACTCCAATACCTTGACTTTGTTGTCCTTGAGCGATTTTGTCACAAATTTGGAAGTATGCTTGGGGTCATTGTCCATTTGGAAGACCCATTCGTGACCAAGCTTTAACTTTCTGACTGATGTCATTTTCCTACCTCATGATGTCATCTATTTGTGAAGTCCACCAGTCCCTCCTGCAGCAAAGCACCCTCACAACATGATGCTGCCACCACCTGCCACCGTGCTTCACGGTTAAGATGGTGTTCTTCAGCTTGCAAGCCTCCCCCTTTTTCCTCCAAACATAACGATGGTCATTATGGCCAAACAGTTCTATTTTTGTTTCATCGGACCAGAGGACATTTCTCCAAAAAGTACGATATTTGTCCCCATGTGCAGTTGCAAACCGTAGTTTGGCTTTTTATGGCGGTTTTGAAGCAGTGGTTTCTTCCTTGCTGAGCGGCCTTTCAGGTTATGTCGATATGGGACTATTTTTACTGTGGATATAGACACTTTTCTACCTGTTTCCTCCAGCATCTTCACAGGGTCCTTTGCACTTTTTGCGCCAAAGTACATTCATCTCTAGGAGACAGAACACGTCTCCTTCCTGACCGGTATGAAGGCTGAGTGGTCCCATGGTGTTTATACTTGCGTACTAATTGTTTGTACAGATGAACGTGGTACCTTCAGGCGTTTGGAAATTGCTCCTAAGGATGAACCAGACTTGTGGTGGTCTCCAATGTCTTTTCTGAGGTCTTGGCTGATTTCTTTTGATTTTCCCATGACTTCAAGCAAAGAGGCACTGAAATTGAAGGTAGGCCTTGAAATACATCCACAGATACACCTCCAATTGACTCAAATTATGTAAATTAGCCTATCAGAAGCTTCTAAAGCCATGACATCATTATCTGGAATTTTCCAAGCTATTTAAAAGCACAGTCAACTTAGTGTATGTAAACTTCTGACCCACTGGAATTGTGATACTGTGAATTATAAGTGAAATAATCTGTCTGTAAACAATTGTTGGAAAAATTACTTAGGACATCTACTTTGTGCATGACACAACTAACGTGCCAAAACTATAGTTTGTTAACAAGACCTTTGTGGAGTGGTTGAAAAACAAGTTTTAATGGCTGTGCCAATGCACATTGACTCTGTACCGGCACCCCCCTGTATATATTGTTATTTTCTACTGCTGCGCTTTAATTACTTGTTACCTTCATCTCTTCAGTTTCTTTTGAAACTGCACTGTTGGTTAGGGGCTCGTAAGTAAGCGTTTCACTGTAAGGTCCACACCTGAGATCAATTATAGACAGTTGTGTGCCTTTCCAAATCATGTCCAATTAATTGAATTTACCACAGGTGAACTCCAATCAAGTTGTCGAAACATCTCAAGGATGATTAATGGAAACAGGATGCACCTGAGCTCAATTTCGAGTCTCATAGCAACGGCTCTAAATACTTGTAAAGAAGGCATCTCGGTTTTCTATTTTTAATACATTTGGTAACATAAAAAATAAAAATAAAATTGGCTTTATCATTGTGAGTGCGGCAGGGTAGCCTAGTGGTTAGAGCATTGGGCTAGTAACCGGAAGGTTACAAGTTCAAACCCCCCGAGCTGACAAGGTTGTTCTGCCCCTGAACAGGCAGTTAACCCACTGTTCCTAGGCCGTCATTGAAAATAAGAATTTGTTCTTAACTGACTTGCCTGGTTAAATAAAGGTAAAATTTAAAAATAAAAAAAATGAAATTGTGGGGTATTGTGTGTAGATTGATGAGGGAAATCAATTAAATCCATTTCAGAATAATAACAAATATGGAAAAAGGAAAGGGGTCAGAATACTTTCCTACATTTTTTATTTTATTTTATTTTATTTCACCTTTATTTAACCAGGTAGGCTAGTTGAGAACAAGTTCTCATTTGCAACTGCGACCTGGCCAAGATAAAGCATAGCAGTATGAGCAGACAACACAGAGTTACACATGGAGTAAACAATTAACAAGTCAATAACACAGTAGAAAACAAAGGGGGAGTCTATATACAATGTGTGCAAAAGGCATGAGGTAGGCGAATAATTACAATTTTGCAGATTAACACTGGAGTGATAAATGATCAGATGGTCATGTACAGGTAGAGATATTGGTGTGCAAAAGAGCAGAAAAGTAAATAAATAAAAACAGTATGGGGATGAGGTAGGTGAAAATGGGTGGGCTATTTACCAATAGACTATGTACAGCTGCAGCGATCGGTTAGCTGCTCAGATAGCTGATGTTTGAAGTTGGTGAGGGAGATAAAAGTCTCCAACTTCAGCGATTTTTGCAATTCGTTCCAGTCACAGGCAGCAGAGTACTGGAACGAAAGGCGGCCAAATGAGGTATTGGCTTTAGGGATGATCAGTGAGATACACCTGCTGGGGCGCGTGCTACGGATGGGTGTTGCCATCGTGACCAGTGAGCTGAGATAAGGCGGAGCTTTACCTAGCATGGACTTGTAGATGACCTGGAGCCAGTGGGTCTGGCGACGAATATGTAGCGAGGGCCAGCCGACTAGAGCATACAAGTCGCAGTGGTGGGTGGTATAAGGTGCTTTAGTGACAAAACGGATGGCACTGTGATAGACTGCATCCAGTTTGCTGAGTAGAGTGTTGGAAGCCATTTTGTAGATGACATCGCCGAAGTCGAGGATCGGTAGGATAGTCAGTTTTACTAGGGTAAGCTTGGCGGCGTGAGTGAAGGAGGCTTTGTTGCGGAATAGAAAGCCGACTCTTGATTTGATTTTCGATTGGAGATGTTTGATATGAGTCTGGAAGGAGAGTTTGCAGTTTAGCCAGACACCTAGGTACTTATAGATGTCCACATATTCTAGGTCGGAACCATCCAGGGTGGTGATGCTAGGCGGGCATGCGGGTGCAGGCAGCGATCGGTTGAAAAGCATGCATTTGGTTTTACTAGCGTTTAAGAGCAGTCGGAGGCCACGGAAGGAGTGTTGTATGGCATTGAAGCTTGTTTGGAGGTTAGATAGCACAGTGTCCAATGACGGGCCGAAAGTATATAGAATGGTGTCGTCTGCGTAGAGGTGGATCAGGGAATCGCCCGCAGCAAGAGCAACATCATTGATGTATACAGAGAAAAGAGTCGGCCCGAGAATTGAACCCTGTGGCACCCCCAAAGAGACTACCAGAGGACCGGACAGCATGCCCTCCGATTTGACACACTGAACTCTGTCTGCAAAGTAATTGGTAAACCAGGCAAGGCAGTCATCCGAAAAACCGAGGCTACTGAGTCTGCCGATAAGAATATGGTGATTGACAGAGTCGAAAGCCTTGGCAAGGTCGATGAAGACGGCTGCACAGTACTGTCTTTTATCGATGGCGGTTATGATATCGTTTAGTACCTTGAGTGTGGCTGAGGTGCACCCGTGACCGGCTCGGAAACCAGATTGCACAGCGGAGAAGGTACAGTGGGATTCGAGATGGTCAGTGACCTGTTTGTTGACTTGGCTTTCGAAGACCTTAGATAGGCAGGGCAGGATGGATATAGGTCTGTAACAGTTTGGGTCCAGGGTGTCTCCCCCTTTGAAGAGGGGGATGACTGCGGCAGCTTTCCAATCCTTGGGGATCTCAGACGATATGAAAGAGAGGTTGAACAGGCTGGTAATAGGGGTTGCGACAATGGTGGCGGATAGTTTCAGAAATAGAGGGTCCAGATTGTCAAGCCCAGCTGATTTGTACGGGTCCAGGTTTTGCAGCTCTTTCAGAACATCTGCTATCTGGATTTGGGTAAAGGAGAACCTGGAGAGGCTTGGGCGAGGAGCAGCGGGGGGGGCGGGGCTGTTGGCCGAGGTTGAAGTAGCCAGGCGGAAGGCATGGCCAGCCGTTGAGAAATGCTTATTGAAGTTTTCGATAATCATGGATTTATCGGTGGTGACCGTGTTACCTAGCCTCAGTGCAGTGGGCAGCTGGGAGGAGGTGCTCTTGTTCTCCATTGACTTCACAGTGTCCCAGAACTTTTTGGAGTTGGAGCTACAGGATGCAAACTTCTGCCTGAAGAAGCTGGCCTTAGCTTTCCTGACTGACTGCGTGTATTGGTTCCGGACTTCCCTGAACAGTTGCATATCACGGGGACTATTCGATGCTATTGCAGTCCGCCACAGGATGTTTTTGTGCTGGTCGAGGGCAGTCAGGTCTGGGGTGAACCAAGGGCTGTATCTGTTCTTAGTTCTGCATTTTTTGAACGGAGCATGCTTATCTAAAATGGTGAGGAAGTTACTTTTAAAGAATGAAGCACTGTAGGACAGACACTTCAAAACCGTATTCCTTACAATACATTTTTTGACTGTCTTTTTGCCAATTATGAATGTTTTATTCAATGTGTTTCTATGGTCTATAGTAGTAAAGGACAAATTCAATATTTTATAGATGTTTTTTTTTTTTTTATACCTAAAAAAGGGGTCCTACATTTCTTTATAAAATAGCTAAATTATCCATCTTAAAACAATCCCATAGCTTAGTACACAGGTAATACAAATTACTGATGCATTCTGTTCATGTCTTATGACAAACATTGGCAAATAAATACTTTGTTACATTTAGTTGATTCGCTACGAAGGCATGTTTTTATATTGTTGAATTCTGCTGTAATGCCTAGATTCCATGAGGGGCCATAATTATCATATTATTGGTTCTATGTAGGCCTTATAACAACAGTTCTATGTAGGCCTTATAACAACAATTCTATGTAGGCCTTATAACAACAGTTCTATGTAGGCCTTATAACAACAATTCTATGTAGGCCTTATAATAACACTTCTACGTAGGCTATATGTGGGCCTTATGACATAATAATTCTATGTAGGCTGTATGTAGTAGGCCTTATGATATAACGGTTCTATGTAGGCCTTATGACAGAGGGTTCAAGTGTTATCAAATATAGATGCTCTGTCAATGAAACGAAGGCTATTGTTGAATATTTTCTCCTCAGGGCAGGTTGGTACTGAGCCGTTGCCTGAGGAAATAGCATGGAAACCATCTTGTGTTACACAGTACTGTGCATGTGTGAGGGGGAAACACGCAGGGTGCTTATCAGTGGTGCCACATTGAGGGTCAAGCACCCAGGAGAGGGGCTGTGTGGGGAGGGTTCATAGGGCTTGGAAACAGGACGTGTGATTGGAGGTCAATGTAGCTCCGACTCGTCCCAGGCTCTCAACCAATCCGTTTACCCGATTTTATTTGACCAACTAGGCTTTTTACAAACACACCAGTGATACAGAGCCTGTCAATTAAATGAGTGTGAAAACACGAGTGCTGCTGGTGTGTGGGCGAAGGCTTGAGGGTGGGCTGCCATTACTCAGAGAACATAGATTCCCAGAGATACTCTTCATTCACAACCAGCTCACACAACCGGCTTCCTGTGCAGAACAAGCGCTTCCCCTGAGGCAAAGGAGTGAAAGAGGCCATGCTCCTCTTTTGACATGTGACTCCCTCCAACTGTAAACATTCCCAATGAACACAGATTACACAATCCTCTGTCCAGGACAGGCGCTCAGAGGAACAACTCAGCTGAACCGTCTTCGGAATTCCAGAGATGTGCGTGTTTAGAAAACACGTCGTGCTCCATGACTCCCAGTGGGCGTGGCATGACTTGGAGACACAGTCTGTGGAGTTGGGCTGTACTGCAACGGAACCTGCCTCAGGATACACCTAGGACCTGCTGTCGTAGCAAGCTGACCTCAGTACACAGTTCAGTAAAAACAACTAAGCGTTGAGCAACACCGCAGGGCACGGGAGCATGGAGGAATCATGCTGAACTCAGGGAGGTCAGGGTCAGTATGAGGCAGAAGTGATCGTAGTTCCTACATCCATGTTCTGCTTCCTTCACATGAGTTGTTGCAATATGCTGGTGAAGGCATTCTTTTAATCAGTCTATATAATGGTAACGTACATAAGATCTACTGTACGTACATAAGATAACTACTGTATTGTTAAGATTTTCCAGGTTTACAACTAGAATAATCCATAAATGGAGCGGAATCTTATGATTCCTTCTGAATTCGTCTGGTAGTATCAAAAGATAACAACAGTCAGGTAAAAAAATAATAATAATAATAATTCCTGGACAGGTTCTGCAGGTTTCAAATAGTAACCACTAGATTGTACAGCCTGCTCACAGTCTATAATTTTCTTGAGTGTGCTAGTAGTGAAAATACACTGTGTACTACACATGACTTCAGGCACATGGTTTACTACACAGGACTTCAGGCACATGGTTTACTACACAGGACTTCAGGCACATGGTTTACTACACAGGACTTCAGACACATGGTTTACTACACAGGACTTTAGACACATGGTGTACTACACAGGACTTTAGACACATGGTGTACTACACAGGACTTCAGACACATGGTGTACTACACAGGACTTCAGGCACATGGTGTACTACACAGGACTTCAGGCACATGGTTTACTACACAGGACTTTTGACACACGGTGTACGTATGAGAGCTAGAGGAAACGGGTTGGAATATGATCTAGAGTATGATCTAGAGTATGATCTAGAGTATGATCTAGAGCGCTATTTGATGCCATCTGCTTATTACCCGCTAACGATCACTGCGCAACTAGAAAAGCACGAGGGCTGGTAGAGTTAACGCCGCCACCACCACCACCACAGCAACACAGCCTGGTTTGAAACAATACCGGGCATGGAGAGGAAAAAAAACAGGAAACACATGCCACGTCCCCAGTACAGTGACCACCTGGCCTGCAGAGACACACAGCAGCAAACTGAACAACTTGACTTAGCTTTATGTATCGTTTGTCTGTTACAACATTTTCAACTGTGTCCATTATAGCCTATTCATGTCAAAGGTCATACACATGCATGGTAAATTATTTTTTTTTAAATCAACCAGTTGCAACCTAACGTTACATTCATCCAACTGCATTGTTTTTCCAAGTCCACTGAGCAAACAGGCCATCGGCACAGATTACTTTTGGTCAATGTGAATTCCAGTTGGACGAAGATGAAGGAAAAGCTCTGCTTTTCATTCAGAGAGCACTAAATTCAGCCCAGCTCAAAATTCAGATTTAATTAAAGTTGTGTACTAAACCACAGGACACGGAAGGACAGTTTTGTCTAAAAATCAGTTTTTGAAATGTCAACAACCATTTATTATTTTCAAAAAGTTACCTGTTTATAGAAAGAGCTAAGTCTTTTCCAAGCAAAGGTTGAATGAAACTAGACCGGCTGTTTAGTTTGGCTGGCTAGTGCAATATGCTAAAAGCACGATGACTTTAGCTTTGTAAACCTTTGAGTGAGATGCTTCAGTGCATACATCTGAAATGGTTTACTCCTACCCTGTTATTCAATGGGGTGTTTTTACGCTCAGGAATAATTTGACACAGATCTCAGGTTTTGTTTCCGTTCCAGTTCAGGTTTAAATACTCCTAAAGACAGAGGGAAGGCCGATGACAAATTATCTGCAGACACAGACCGACAGAGACAGTGACAGACAAACATGAGGAGTTGCTCGCCTTCCCTCCAATATCTGCTGGGTCATTGAGCACAAAAAGGTATTGGGGTAAAGACAATAGACACCTAAACAACTTTTTTTTAATTTAACCTTTATTTAATTAGGCAAGTCACTTAAGAACAAATTCTTATTTACAATGACGGCCTACACCGGCCAAACCCAGAGGACGCTGGGCCAATTGGGAGTCCCATAGGGAGGTGCACAATCACGGCCGGTTGTGATACAGCCTGGATTCGAACCAGGGTGTCTGTAGTGACACCTCTAGCACTGAGATGTAGTGCCTTAGACCGCTGCACCAGAGGTCATGATTGTCTCAAATGTCCCCATGTTTTTCTTCTAACCAAAGTCTAGTAATTGTTATTATGGGGAGTGATTCAGTATTATACAGGTACTACAAAGCAGGAACCAGACCGATTACAGATCACTCTGAGGAGGTGGAATCTCAACTCTCCCCACAGAGAACCAACAGAAAGCCAATAACATTGACCGCTATCCGACTCTCCCTTTCTTTCTGGCAGTCTCCAAGTAAACAAAGTCAATGCATGAGTTTTAAACCCTACCCGACCGACCCTCTGCGCCACACAGATAGACCCCTGCCAGAGAGCTGATATAACCAGCCACCACTCTTCTTCCCAGTCTGTCAAATCTCACACAGTGGGCGGCCATAATTGCGCGCCGCTGTGGAACCTGTTTGTCCCTCGCCTTGTGAAACAGTGGAAAAACAAAAATAACAGCAACGGTTTGGCACAACAATGGGGGCTGTGTGGAGTCTGTTAGCACAGACTTGTGGGAAGACTCGGTTAATGACATTCCCATGTTAGGGCTTGTTATTCAGAATTGGCTATGGTTCACGGGAGAATTGATGATGATGATTTGCAGTGGTAAACTGTATTGTAGTGTGTAGCAGCATGCTAACGGAACAGAAAGACACTGGCTTCTCAATTAGAGAAGATGTATCATTATGTCTCTGGATGCTAAGGCTAATTATTTCTGACAGTGTGACTGTGGAGAGACTGAGTGAAGGGAGCAATGAGATCAGGAAGTGTGGTAGCAAAACTGCAACAAAAAAAGAGAAAAAGAGAGTGGGAGGAAGAGAGGAGGGGGCATGCGTGCGAGTCGGGACAAAACAAACCAAAAAGTCTCGGAGTATGTGAAAACACTTCTCTAACATGACCCTGTCTACTGTCTCCCATCTGTATTACCTGAGAAACAAAAACTAAACTAGAGGAAAGAGCTGCTTAACACAAAATGTATAGCCAAAGCAAATGCAGCCCTATAAAGCCCTGGCCATCATCTCTGTTAGAGTCAAGGAAGTGAGTTGCTTTGACCTTTCCATCACCAACCACCTCCGTCGTGACCAAACACCTGATCTGACAATACACCTAATCTGACAATGCACCCCCACATCCCTTCACCACACACCTGATCTGACAATACACCTGATCTGACAATACACCTAATCTGACAATGCACCCCCACATCCCTTCACCACACACCTGATCTGACAATACACCTGATCTGACAATACACCTAATCTGACAATACACCCCCACATCCCTTCACCACACACCTGATCTGACAATATACCTGATCTGACAATACACCACACACCTGATCTGACAATACACCTGATCTGACAATACACCTAATCTGACAATACACCCCCACATCCCTTCACCACACACCTGATCTGACAATACACCTGATCTGACAATACACCTAATCTGACAATACACCCCCACATCCCTTCACCACACACCTGATCTGACAATACACCACACACCTGATCTGACAAAACACAGCAAAACCCAAAACGACAGAGTCACCTAATGACAAAACAAAATGACAGAGCCATGCTCAGTCACAACTTAGCAACAGCTACTCCAGCCCACAAGTCATGTCCTCATCTTCTTCGCAGGGCAGAGGGAGTAAGTTGTGTGGAGAATGAAAGCCCCAGACTTTCTGCCACTCACCTGGGAAGTGGGCAGCCGCGTCTTCCTCTCTGAAGACATTGTTGTCATCCACATCTTCATCCTCCTCCTCCTCCTCCTCCTCCTCTTCCCGGGACTTCCTGACATCCTTCACAGGAACCACTGTGAAGTTTGTAGGCATTTTCACACCATGTGCTTATCAGTGTTCTGCCAGTCCCTCACTTATCTCTCCCTCGCTCCTTGTTCTGTTCGGTTTCTCTCCGTGTTCTGTTGTCTGCTTTCCTTCCCTGTACCTCCTTCCCTCTCTCGCTCTCTGTCCCTGTGTGCTCGTGCTCTGCCGTCGGTTCAAGGTTCTCAGTTTTCTCCCCTATCGCTTGGTTACCGTGGGCCCCATGTGACCAGCCCCCCTCTCCAAATAAGGAAGCACTGCCCCACCCTTTAGAGGCAGACTTGGCTTGACACCCACTAACGTCAGGTTGTGTAGTGTTTTTTACCCATTTCAGACATAAGACCTGTAAAATATATAATGTTTATATGAGCCCCTTTCAAACAGCCCCTTATTGATTACTTTCTTGCAGGTATAGCCCTTTTATAGATATCAGTGAGTAACTGACAAATTAGGAGAGGTGGAAGGTGTTGTTAAACCATGGGGGCTGTCTGCATTTCAAATTAGGGGAGGTATAAACAATGGAAGTGTTAATCAATTTAATGTTAATCAATGCATCTCCCAATTTATTATCTGTCCAGTATCCTGATGACCTGTCCCCAGAACTTCCTATACAGTTAACCTCTTTGGGCTAGGGGGCAGTATTTTGACGTCTGGATGAAAAGCGTGCCCAAAGTAAACTGCCCGTTACTCAAGCCCAGAAGCTAGGATATGCATATAATTGGTGGATTTGGAAAGAAAACACTCGAAAGTTTCTAAAAGTGTTACAATAATGTCTATGAGTATAACAGAAATGATATGACAGGCAAAAACCCGAGGACAAACCACCCCCCCCCCCCCAAAAAAAATGTTGGCCTACCACTGTTTCCAATGGCTGTCATGTTTATCATGAGGCAAAAACCTCCAGGATTGCAGTTCCTAGGGCTTCCACTAGATGTCAACAGTCTTTAGAAAGAGTTTAAGGCTTGTTTTTGGAAAAATGAGCAAGAATTTGTAGTTTTTCTAAGTGGCTCCCATTTTGGCTGTAGTGTTTTCATGCGCATGAATGAGAGCGCGTTCTTTGTTATTTATCTCCGGTAAAGACAATAACGATTCTCCGTCTTAAATTTTATAGTCTATCTATGTATTAGGGTACCTGAGAATTGATTATAAACATTATTTGGAGAAGTTTATTGGTCATGTTTGGGATTCAATTTGTATGCATTTTGAAGGAGGGAAACCGGTGGATTATTGAATGAAGCGCGCCAGCTAAACTGAGTTTTAGATATAAAGAAGGCCTTTATCGAATAAAAGGACCATTTGTGATGTAGCTGGGACCTTTTGGAGTGCCAACAGAAGAAGATCTTCAAAAGGTAAGGCATTTATTATATCGCCATTTCTGACTTTTGTGGTGCACCTGGTGCTTTTGTACGCTGTCCTCAGATAATCGCATGGTGTGCTTTCCTTTTTTTTTGAAATCTGACACAGCGGCTGGATTAACAAGAAGTTAACCTTTTTGGGATAGAGGGCAGCATTTTCACTTTTGGATGAATAGCGTGCCCAGAGTGAACTGCCTCCTACTCTGTCCCAGATGCTAATATATGCATATTATTATTAGTATAGGATAGAAAACACTCTGAAGTTTCTAAAACTGTTTGAATGATGTCTGTGAGTATAACATAACTCATATGGCAGGCGAAAACCTGAGACAAATCCAACCAGGAAGTGGGATATCTGAGGTTTGTAGTTTTTCAAAGCTTGGCTTGCCAAATACACATTGAGATATGGATGAGGTTGCACTTCCTAGGGCTTCCACTAGATGTCAACCGTCTTTAGAAACTGGTTTGAGGATTCTACTATAAAGGAGGGGCTCATAAGAGCTCTTTTAGTCAGTGGTCTGGCAGAGAGCCTTGGTCTCATGATGCGCGCTCCCGACAGAGTTACTTCTCGTTCCAGTGCTTTTCTGAAGACAAAGGAATTCTCCGGTTGGAACATTATTGATGTTTTATGTTGAAAACATCCTAAAGATTGAGTCCATACATTGTTTGACATGTTTCTAAAGGACTGTAACGGAACTTTGCGATTTTGGCTTCCTGCTAGTGCCTTCTGATGAAGATCAAAGGTAAGTGAATATTTATGGTGTTGTTTCTAACTTTGTTGATTCCAAAATGGCGGATATTCCTCTGGCTGTTTTGGGTTCTGAGCTCTGTTCTCAGATTATGCTTTTTCCGTAAAGTTTTTTTTTAAATCTGACACAGCGGTTGGATTAACCTCTCTGCGCACCGAACCCGTTAGCGGGATTAAATTTGACAACATACGGTGATCGCTACAGTCATATTAAACATTCATGAAAATACAAGTGTCTCACATGGTTCGAAAGCCTAGAATCTTGCTAATCCAACTGTGTCGTCAGATTTAAAAAATGATTTATTGCGAAAGAATACGCTGCGATTATCTGAGCACAGACCCCCATATCAAACTACTTATTCAGCCAGAACTTGCATAACAAAATCACAGATTGCATTGAAATAAATTGTTTACCTTTGAAGATCTTGCTCTGGTTGCAATCCCAAGGCTCATTGTTACACAATGAATGGTCTTTTGTTCAGTTAAATTCATTTTTTATAGCCTAACACAAAACATTTTGTGAACGCTTATCTCGTTGAACTTCGTGTCATTAAATTTTCGACGTAACATCCAACGTCAAATAGACAGACTTTCCCTGACTTTATCCAGTCATGTTCGGTTTCCTTGCAATCAACTGTTTGTTTGTAACACAACCAAAAAGATGGGTCATTTTGCGGGACATATTGACCCGGAAAAAACGATTGGAAGACAACAAGTGACGAGCCCATTGCGCACCAATTATATGACCACTGTATCGTTGATTGACTGTATTTTAACCCAATGACCACTGATTGTCTTGAAATCTAGCTGGGTAGATAGCCAATGAGCAGAGGTAAACGGCAATATCCCACGGTTCTTTGTTGTAAGACAAACCTTTCCATTGAACGCTGGCGTAAGGACCGTTCTTTCACCATTGCCAATTCAACCGTGAAGGAGCGACGCTTATTACGCACAGCAGTATTTGTGACTTGCATCTTCAGCTGTTTATTTATCCAACATCATGGCGAATAAGTCAAGGAAAGCTAATTCTAAGACTAGATATACGAATGTAGAAACTATTTTAGTGGAAAGTGAGATCTGCTTTTTGAAGACTCCATTTTGAAGACTCTGAAACTGAGGCATATTTTTTGAACTGTTTGTGAATTGTTTTGGACTGGTAAGTTGCTCTCATGCTAATGCCGTTGTTTGAAATTAATATAAAATATTATTTGTGATTGTTTTTACATTTTATTTGCAATATATAAAGATCTAATGAAATGGGTAAAGTCAACGTTAGCTAGTCATTGTGAGTGAGGGTCTTTTTGTTTGTATGAGAACGACCATAGCGTGTGTGTGTGTGTGTGTGTGTGTATATATACACATGTACACACACACACACACATAGGCTATGGTCGTTCTCATACAAACAAACCCTCACTCACAATGACTAGCTAACGTGTACTTTACCCACAAACCCATACATCTCAACACAGCCAGCATGCTTCCTCCAATCAGTCTACATTAGAGGGAGCATCAAGGAGCTTGCTGGCTACAGCACCACTGCACCAAGCCCTGTCCCTTCTGTTCCTGCCACAAGTGTTCATCTGCCCAGATATATTTGTGCAGGCATGGATGTGCCTAAGAGCACAGCATGGAGGCATTGCTGTGTTGTTTGCAAGATGAAGTCTCCCATCACATGCACCACATGCTCAGTGACCCTCTGCTTTACATCAGAAAGAGACTGCTATGGCATCTGGCATCAGCAGCAGAATATTGTCTAGAGTTTTGTCAAAGTTGGTGGGGTTATATGGCAACGTGGATGGGGGCTAGGGTCAGTATGTTATATCTGGAGTACTTTTCCTGTCTTATCCGGTGTCTTGTGTGAATTTATGTCTGCTCTCTCTTTCTCTCCTTCTTTCTCTCGGAGGACCTGAGCCCTTGGACCATGCCTCAGGACTACCTGCCATGATGACTCCTTGCTGTCCCCAGTCCACCCGGCCTTGCTGCTGCTCCAGTTTCAACTGTTCTACCTGTGGCTATGGAACCCTTAACTGTTCATTTTTACTCTTGAGGTGCTGTCCTGTTGCACCCTCTACAACCACTGTGATCTCCACCCGGCACAGCCAGAAGAGGACTGGCCACCCCTCATAGCCTGGTTCCTCTCTAGGTTTTGGCCTTTCTAGGGAGTTTTCCCTAGCCACCGTGCTTCTACACCTGCATTGCTTGCGGTTTGGGGTTTTAGGCTGGGGCTATATAAATAGATTTGATAGAGGACTGAGTGTCTTCCAAATATTGAAAGTGTGTAAATAGTTACCCATGTTATTTTGTAAATGTGTGTGTATATATATATATTTTTTTTTTTATCAATATATTTTTCAATGTTTTTTCTCAATTTTTTGGGGTGTGTGTGTTATAATACCATTTTGGCATTTTGTATATAGTTATTTCTTTCTAAATGTATACCTTCACCAATTTGGCCACTTGGGTACATTTGGGTTACTTGTGTGGGACACCTGGGTGACTTCATGATAAATGACATGTAGAACACTCATTTTGGAAGTTATCATTATGAAACTTTGCACAAGTACTGTTGCCCTCTTATATTTTTCACAGAAATTATCCCCATCATCCTATCTGAATGTTTGTTTTATCTTATTCATTTTAAAGATGATACAAAAATAAAATAAAAAAACATATGTTTTTTTTCCATTGTTTTATCTAAACCAGATCTATTGTGTTTTATTCTCCTACATTCAATTCACATTTACACAAACTTTAGAGTGTTTTCTTTCAAATGGTACCAAGAATATGCATATCCTTGGTTCTGTGCCTGAGCTACAGGCTGTTAGATTTGGGTATGTCTTCAGGCGGAAATTGCACAAAGTAGGGGGGGGGGGCTCTATTAAATGTTAGCTTTTTTACATGGCACATATTGCACTTTTACTTTCTTCTCCAACACTGTGTTTTTGCATTATTTAAACCAAATTGAGCATGTTTCATGATTTATTTTAGACAAAATTGATTTTACTTATGTATTATATTAAGTTAAAATAAAAAGTGTTTGTTGTTTATTCAGTATTGTTGTAATTGTCATTATTTAAAAAATATATAAAAATAAACATTTTTTTTTTTTTTACATTGGCAGATTAATCGGTGTCGGCTTTTTTTGGTCCGCCAATAAATCGGTATCGGCGTTGAAAAATCATAATCGGTCGACCTCTAGCCTGGAGAGACCTGAAAATAGCTATGCAGCGACACTCCCCATCCAACTTGACAGAACATGAGAGGATCTGCAGCGAAGAATGGGAGAAACTCCCCAAATACAGGTGTGCCAAGCTTGTAAGCGTCATACCTAAGAAGACTCGAGGCTGTAATCACTGCCAAAAGGTGCTTCAACAAAGTACTTAGTAAAAAGTATGAATGCTTATGTAAATGTGATTTCAGATGTTTATTTTTTTATAAATGTGGGGGAAAAAACAGTTTTTGCTTTGTCATTACGGGGTATTGTGATGTCATTATGGGGTATTGTGATGTCATTATGGGGTAGTGTGTGTAGATTGATTAGGGAAAAAACTATTTAATCCATTTTAGAATAAGGTTGTAACGTAACCAAATGTGGAAAAAGTTAAGGGGTCTGAATACTTTCCAAATGCACTGTATTTCAGTCTGTGCAAAACAGTCCTTATAGTTCCGCATCCGCTTTATCGCACCTCTTCTATACTGAGCGAGTCACTGGTACTTCCTGTTTGACTTTTTGCTTGTAAGCAGGAAAATAGAGTTATGGTCAGATTTGCCAAATGGAGGGCCAAATGGAGAGAGAGCTTTGTATGTCTTGCTGTGTGTGGAGTAAAGGTGATCAAGAGTTTTTATTTTTATTTGCACAGGTGACATGCTGGTAGAAATGAGGTAAAAACAGATTTAAGTTTTACTGTCTATGTGCAGTTATCAGTCCCAGTGAGAGGGGTAACCACCGGTAAAACTGCATTTGTCCTCTGCTTATCTCTCCAGTGTGATTCAGACGGGTTGGCACTGTCACCCAGACAGCCCCTTCAGGAAGTGACTAACAGACACCCTCTCCCCCAATGGTGCCTGAAAGGTTTTGATAGTGTAACCATGTGATTGTGACTCCACTCCTCTACAGCCTTTAAAGATAACAACAGTTAAGACAACGTAGTAATTCCATGCAAAAGCGTGCAAAAAAATAAACAAATTAATTGGACCAAAGACTGGAAGTGAATGTTAGCAGTACATGAAGTTTGACATCAAAACACAAAATTGTGAATGAATTTCAGTTATCATCTCAACAAACACATAGCATAACAGTTTTACGGGGTCATTCAAATCCATAATTTTTTTTTTTTTAAATTATCAACAGCCACTGTATGACTTGATGTCCCGACATCTGGTCGCGTTCTCAAGGCTAATCCTGTAGAATCACCAACCGCACTGGTCCAATGAATGTGTTCATTCCCCAACGCTGCCGCACGGAATTATTGTTGTCTTAACCTGTATTTTTGTTCGACCTAGGTTTCTGTGTGTGAGGCCATGGGAACTGTCACTTCACAGAGAACGTCAATGACCACAGCACCAAGTACTGTGTTACTGTTAAATCATATTAGTATTTTGACAGCCCTTTACTCCACAGGCAGAATAACAACCCTGGACCAATATAATCCCCAAAGCGGGCCGATGGAGAGTGTTCTGGCTACAAGGACACAGCTGCCCTGTTCTCTCACAGCTGAGTCGAATACAATCCCTACCCCCTCCTCAGGATGACTTCACCGATGTTTAGCAGGATCAATCTGGCTCAAAAACATGCGGCCTCCGGACGACAACAGTAAATGTTAGGGAAAGGGTTTCCTTCAAGAGACGCACTTTCGCTTGTATATCAAGCAGCAGCCCATGTCCGTTTCCAGGATATAAAAAGTAATCACACAAAAGGGTACTGTACACATTGGCCACTCAGGGTCCTGTTATTGTGTTTCTTCAAGCTGTGCCGTTGTATTCAGCTAGCCACAACACGATGAATGAGAATCTGTCCATGTGCTTGGTGTTACCTCAAACTACTTGTCCATTGTAAAGCAGTTGCAGCTACTGTGTATGCAGGTAATGTAACGTTTTTCCCTGTCTTAGCATGTAGAATATCGACTGAACATTGAGCTGTTCAGCTCGTCTTCTTCACAATTGTGAGTTGACCTGCACAAGCGCTCTTGTCCGACAGGTCTGATACAGATTCTGGGAATCAGTGATTGCAAATTGCATTAAGCAGACAGGCTCTGTCAAGTGTGTTCATAAATTGATAATATCCCTCCTCTTATAGGAAGATTCCTCAGTCACTCAGCAGTTCGGTAGCTACCCAGGTAAATAAAGCACCTGGGAGTTAGCCTAGGCTATGGAAGTGGGCAGAAGATAACCAATGCCTTTGCTGTGTTTCATCTCACAAGTGTTTTCCACCAGTACAAGGTCACATGCATATGCATCCACATCCGTGTCTGAAAATGCTGAGAAAACCTGAACAGATCCTCTTTTCAATGAATCCCGTGTTATTGAGGACTCAATGTCCACTGTGGGAATTGACTGTATCATAGCATGCAGACTAGAGGTGGACCAATTAATTAGGGCCGGTTTCAACTTTTCATAACAATCGGAAATCGGTATTTTTGGACACCGATTTGGCCGATTTTTTATTTATTTTTAACACCTTTATTTAACTAGGCAAGTCAGTTAAGAACACATTCCTATTTTCAATGACGGCCTAGGAACAGTGGGTTAACTGCCTCGTTCAGGGGCAGAATGACAGATTTCACCTTGTCAGCTCGAGGGATCCAATCTTGCAACCTTATAGTTAACTAGTCCAACGCTATAAACACCTGCCTCTCGTTGCACTCCACGAGGAGACTGCCTGTTACGCGAATGCAGTAAGCCAAGGTAAGTTGCTAGCTAGCATTAAACTTATCTTATAAAAAACAATCAATCATAATCACTAGATAAACTAGTAATATCATCAACCATGTGTAGTTATCTAGTGTGTCCAGCGGTGCATATAATCTGACTGAGCATACAAGTATACAAGTATCTAAGTATCTGACTGAGCGGTGGTAGGCAGCAGCAGGCTCGTAAGCATTCATTCAAACAGCACTTCAGTGCGTTTTGCCAGCAGCTCTTCGTTGTGCATCAAGCATTGCGCTGTTCATGATAGCCTATCAACTCCCGAAATGAGGCTGGTGTAACCGAAGTGAAATGGCTAGCTAGTTAGCGGGTTGCGCGCTAATAGCGTTTCAAACGTCACTCGCTCTGAGACTTGGAATGGTTGTTCCCCTTGCTCTGCATGGGTAACGCTGCTTCGAGGGTGGCTGTTGTCGTTGTGTTCCTGGTTCGAGCCCAGGGAAGAGCGAGGAGAGGGACGGAAGCTATACTGTTACACTGGCAATACTAAAGTGCCTATAAGAACATCCAATAGTCAAAGGTTAATGAAATACAAATGGTATAGAGGGAAATAGTCCTATAATAACTACAACCTAAAACTTTGCAGTGGTTAAGGGCGCTGTACTGCAGCGCCAGCTTGTGCCACCAGAGACTCTGGGTTCGCGCCCAGGCTCTGTCGTAACCGGCCGCGACTGGGAGGTCCGTGGGGCGATGCAAAATTGGCCTAGCGTCGTCCAGGTTAGGGAGGGTTTGGCCGGGAGGGAAATCCTTGTCTCATCGCGCACCAGAGACTCCTGTGGCGGGCCGGGCTGTGTTAAGAAGCAGTGCGGCTTGGTTGGGTTGTGTATCGGAGGACGCATGACTTTCAACCTTCGTCTCTCCCGAGCCCGTACGGGAGTTGTAGCGATGAGACAAGATCGTAGCTACTAAAACAATTGGATACCACGAAATTGGGGAGAAAAAGGGGTAAAATTCAAAAAATAAATACAAAATAAGTGTTCATTCAGTATTGTTGTAATTGTCATTATTACAAATATGATTATTTTTTTAAACATTTAAAACATTTTTTTTTATATATATATATTTTTTACTATTATTATTATTATTATTATTATTATTATTATTATTATTATTATTATTGTTATATATATTTTTTTTTAAATAAAATCGGTATTGGCTTTTTTGGTATCGGGGTAGAAAAATCATAATCGGTCGACCTCTAATGCAGACTACCCAAGGTTGTGTTGAGTGCTAGAGCTCCAGACATCCAGAGTTCCCACACTCTGCCACAGCCTGAGGGGTAGTGAGGGAGATCATATCCGAGCAATCTTGGAGAGACAACAGGAATGTCTAATCATGAAGGATTTGGTTACGCAAAGAATCTGAAGTCATTCCAGTGGGGTTTGATCGGGGTAAGGAAAAGCAATCAAGGTGGATATTCGATAACACCTGGGAAACAAACATTCTACAATGCTTTGAGAAACAATTAACCAGGGCCAAAGGTCACCAAAAGGTTAAACAGTGAGGTCACATCATAGCATCTTTCCCATGAAGGTCAACAAGTAACTCTGTAAGGCGTGTTTCCTCAGGTATTTTATTACTTGTGTATTAACAACATTATGTGGCACCTACATGACAGTGTCTCCTTTAAAAAAGGCAAGCATGCTATCACGCAAGCTATCAATGACTTGTTTTGCAACACGTTGATATGTGTTTGAAATAAACTAAACTTGCTCCTGCTCTCTGGTAACAATTCTAGAGATTTGAATTCATGTCTTTTTTTTTTGTCCTTTATTTAACCAGGAAAAGTCAATGAGATTTACATGTATTTTCAAAGTGAGCCCTGGTCAATATGATAAAAGTGCTAATTAGGGACAGTAGGTGGTTTCAGATGTGATTGATGCAGTATGGATATGCATGGGATGGAGGGGAAAAATGTAGGGGATGGGGCTTCAAGATAAAGTTACTACCTTTAGAGTAAGAATCCTATCTACTGCCAATTCCTGGAAGAGCAGATTGTATCACATTGCTTGCCCAGGCCGGAATAGAAAATATCGAGCCATGGGGAAACATCAGAAACACGGACAGATAGGGTTTCTAATGGTTTCTAATGGATCCACGTCACAATGTACAGCCCAGGGACAGTGAGACAAGGCTATATGGTTTCTAATGGATCCACGTCACAACGTACAGCCCAGGGACAGTGAGACATGGCTATAGGTTCAGCTTTCTCAATGTTTATTTACCCTTCCTTCCTGCCCCACTGAGAAGATTACAGGCCAAGTCAATCACCCTGTTGATATTGGGGAAGAGGATCCTTGCCCTGACAACACAGACAGTACATGCTGTGACAGCAGCGTGTCAGTTAGCACATAACATAACCAGCACAGCGGACTCAAACTGTTCAAACATGGGTGGCTCTCCGTTTCACAACAAATCTCCCATGAAACGTTACACTGCTGGTTTTAGCCTCCCCCTTTCCTCAAGAGTAAATAGAATCAGAGCAGGGTTTGAGATGAATGGTGTCACACTGCTGGCACCCTCTGGCCATGACAGGAAATACACTGCTGGCACCCTCTGGCCATGACAGGAAATACATCTGGACATGGGCTCGGTGATCTAGACATGGGCTCGGTGATCTGGACATGGGCTAGGTGATCTGGACATGGGCTCGGTGATCTGGACATGGGCTCGGTGATCTGGACATGGGCTCGGTGATCTGGACATGGGCTCGGTGATCTGGACATGGGCTCGGTGATCTGGACATGGGCTCGGTGATCTGGACATGGGCTCGCTTATCTGGACATGGGCTCGGTGATCTGGACATTTCTGACAAGTTATAAATAGCTCTCTAAGGTGTTCAATGACTAACATGACAAGAGGAACTGATGATTCACTACTCAGTCAGTCCCCCCCCCCCCCCCCCCCGACGACCACTCATGCCCCTCACAGTTTGGGAACCACTAAGCAAAGGAAGTGGCTCTGGGCCTTAAATGGATTTCACATCTCTGTTCCCTCCCTCTCTAGCTCAGGATAGAACACATGCCAATGTTCCATTCAGAGAACACTAAATTCTCCACGTACAAAATAGAAGTTTCATTTCTCCCGTGTCGAGTGGACAGCTGAGTCAATACCATGTGTGTGGTGACATTTGAGAAAGGATCTGGTTAATCAACTGCAGTTCTCACAGACCACTTGTCACTCGTTAGAGAAGAAGAACAGAGTGGAGTGAGGAACGGAGCTCGCATAATTTGGCTGGAGCGGATTTCAAAAATAAACTGGAGCGTCGGTCTGCTCTTTCGATTCAATTTTCCTCCAATTTCATTCCGGTGGCACTCAGCCATGAGCTCTGGGCATAGCTCTGCCCAGCATATTTAATTTCCTACATCACTGTTCTTTTAAAATGAGGCCTTTTCTGTTTATTTATTTTAGCCTACCCCAGCATTAATGAGCAGAGATGTTGATATGACCATGAAATAGGTCACAGCCTGTGTCATCGATGGCCAGACAACTCGGCAGGACACGCGACAGCATCAGAGACATTTGACCACAAAAAAAAAAAAGAGTACATTTGTAACAGAAGTTTTCTATCAACTGTAAAATGTGAGCGCAACAGAGCCACAGTTACAACGGAAGTATCTGATCGTCAACCGATTATAGGAAAGTTGTTATTTTTTTTAACACAGATAGGCCCTGTTTCAGTAGAATTCGCAAATTCGTACAAATTCATAAAAAACAAAAATGAGCATTTTTGGTATCCATTTTGAATTAGGCGAGCATCACGCCATCACGGGCAATACCCTGTGAACGCAACCATCCCTTCCACCTTTCTTCCGGATCACATCCCCTAGTCTTTTGAATGGGCTTCACAATGACATCAAAGCATCTGTGAAAACACAGTAATTTAAAGACATAAACTGAGTAGACCAAACATTAGGAACACCTTCCAAATTTTGAGTTGGAAACCCCTTTTGATCTTCAGAACAGCTTCAGTTCATCGGGTCCCATGGGACTCTACAAGGTATCGAAAGCGTTCCACAGGGATGCTGGCCCATGTTGACTCCAATGCTTCCCACTGTTGTCCTTTGGGTGGTGAACCATTACTGATACACATGGGAAACTGTTAGGCGTGAAAAACCCAGCAGCGTTGCAGTTCTTGACACAAACCGGTGCGCTCTGGCACCTACTACTACACCCTGTTTAAAGGTACTTACATATTTTGTCTTTCCCATTCACCCTCTGAATGGCACACATACACAATCCATGTCTCAACTGTCTAAAGGCTTAAAAATTATTATTTAACTGGGCTCCTCCCCTTCATCTACACTGATTGAAGTGGATTTAACAGGTGACATCAATAAGGGGATCATAGCTTTCATGGAAAGAGCAGGTGCTCTTCAAACTTTTGACTGGTACTGTATATAATTATATTTGCGTTTGTGGATGAATTTACTCCTGCCAATTGCCTTTTATTTTCTTAGCTTAAAAAGACCATTGCACTACGTTTATGCCCATTGAAGACCATTCAAAAAGCTTTAAAAACTACAAGGCTGGAGGGGGGGGCAGTCACTTCCTAGTGACCTTCACGGCATATCACCTTAGAGATGTAATGTTCCTCAAAGTTAAACCACTGAGCTTTCTGTTTGGAAAATATTCAAAAAGTGGACACCTGTGTAGGCTAAAGAAACATTGGACGTGTAACCGGAGGACACCCCCCCCCCCCCAGAGTGTTAATAGCGGCACCCAGGTAAGGTTGCAAAAATTTCAGGAACTTTCAATAAATTCCAGAAATCCTGGTTGGAGGATTACAGATTTCCTGCCTATCCCTTCCTGATTCAGGGAACCAAACAAGCGGGATTTCGGGAAAACCAGAGAATTGATTGAAAGTTCCCGTCATTTTGCATTCCTACAACAAGCCACTTTTGACCGGGTGTAGAAAGCAGGGTAGCCTAATCCTATACATACTCCAGACATAGGGATGTGTGTGACGTTACGTATCTCCCTCAACATATTTTAGACACCCGACACCTCAGGCAATATAACTGATAGGCTGTTGTTGTTAGAGAAGCAGTTCTCTGATTGACTCAAGTGCCATCCATGTTTGTATGTTTATCCTCACTGTGTTCAAATGTGTGGATCAGAACATTTAGTTCCAGCATTAGAAGCTGCCATTTAGCCGAAACAAATGCTGACCGAGATGTGTGGCTTCGAAATTGATTTCCCCCTTAGTGAAGATTACAAATCATCACCTGATATCCAGGCTGCATCACAACGGGCCGTGATTGGGTGAGTCCCATAGGGCAGCGCGCAATTGGCCCAGGATCGTCCATCTTTGCCGGTGTAGGCCGTCATTGTAAATAACAATTTGTTTATAACTGACTTGCCTAGTTAAATAAAAAGGTACAATTTACAATAAATAAAATAAATATATTTTTAATTTGATTGTAATGCCATCCCCGTGGAGGAAAAAATAAGAAAAAACTGAAGGAGAGACACAGCTACTGTGAGAAGACAGTCACAGGCTGTGGAAAATAAGTTCATTTCAAAACACTCAAGACTTGTTGCTCTCTCTCTCTCCATGGTCAGGGACAACAGTGTGTATAAATTACAGGAAGCTCTGTGAAACAAGTGACTCTACACATGTGTCTAATGACAGTGACTGTGTTGAGCCTTGAGTCAGAAGTACTCTATCCAGACCAGCGAGCCCTCATCAAAACCTTTGTAATGCCTGGCGTCCCAGACATCTGTAGCATGTGTCCCTAATGTACAATAATAATAATGCCAATTAGCAGATGCTTTTAGCCAAAAGCGACTTATACAGTCATGTATGTATTTATTGTTTCCTTATTTTACCAGGTAAGTTGACTTACAAAACATTATGTACAGGTGGTCCTGGACATCAAACCTACTATCCTGGCGTTGCAAGCACCCCGCGCCGCTAACTGAGCTGCAGAGGACCCCGCGCCGCTAACTGAGCTGCAGAGGACCCCGCTCCGCTAACTGAGCTACAGAGGACCCCGCTCCGCTAACTGAGCAACAGAGGACCCCGCTCCGCTAACTGAGCTACAGAGCACCTCACTCCGCTAACTGAGCTACAGAGGACCCCGCGCCGCTAACTGAGCTACAGAGCACCCCGCGCCGCTAACTGAGCTACAGAGCACCCCGCGCCGCTAACTGAGCTACAGAGCACCCCGCGCCGCTAACTGAGCTACAGAGGACCCCGCTCCGCTAACTGAGCTACAGAGCACCCCGCTCCGCTAACTGAGCTACAGAGCACCCCGCTCCGCTAACTGAGCTACAGAGCACCCCGCTCCGCTAACTGAGCTACAGAGCACCCCGCTCCGCTAACTGAGCTACAGAGCACCCCGCTCCGCTAACTGAGCTACAGAGCACCCCGCTCCGCTAACTGAGCTACAGAGCACCCCGCTCCGCTAACTGAGCTACAGAGGACCCCGCTCCGCTAACTGAGCTACAGAGGACCCCGCTCCGCTAACTGAGCTACAGAGGACCCCGCTCCGCTAACTGAGCTACAGAGGACCCCGCTCCGCTAACTGAACTAGAGGACCCCGCTCCGCTAACTGAACTAGAGAGGACCCCGCTCCGCTAACTGAGCTACAGAGGACCCCGCTCCGCTAACTGAGCTACAGAGAACCCCGCTCCGCTAACTGAACTAGAGAGGACCCCGCTCCGCTAACTGAACTAGAGAGGACCCCGCTCCGCTAACTGAACTAGAGAGCACCCCGCTCCGCTAACTGAGCTACAGAGGACCCCGCTCCGCTAACTGAACTAGAGAGGACCCCGCTCCGCTAACTGAACTAGAGAGCACCCCGCTCCGCTAACTGAGCTACAGAGGACCCCGCTCCGCTAACTGAGCTACAGAGAACCCCGCTCCGCTAACTGAGCTACAGAGAACCCCGCTCCGCTAACTGAACTAGAGAGGACCCCGCTCCGCTAACTGAACTAGAGAGGACCCCGCTCCGCTAACTGAGCTACAGAGTACAAAAGACACTTAGGACCAATTCCATTTAAAATCTTTAAGGACATGGATAACTGCTGTATAATCTGCAACTGCAGGTCAAAACCCTTTTTCTATCACAGTAGATTGGGTTCAAGAGAGTTCAGTTGTTTTAAGCAATTGTCTTTGACAGAGTAGATTGTTTTTCGTGGGTTAGAATGTCTTTGACGTGGTAAATTGTCTTTGACGTGGTAAATTGTCTTTGACGTGGTAAATTGTCTTTGACGTGGTAAATTGTCTTTGACGTGGTAAATTGTCTTTGACGTGGTAAATTGTCTTTGACGTGGTAAATTGTCTTTGACGTGGTAGATTGTCTTTGACGTGGTAGATTGTCTTTGACGTGGTAGATTGTCTTTGACGTGGTAGATTGTCTTTGACGTGGTAGATTGTCTTTGACGTGGTAGATTGTCTTTGACGTGGTAGATTGTCTTTGACGTGGTAGATTGTCTTTGACGTGGTAAATTGTCTTTGACGTGGTAAATTGTCTTTGACGTGGTAGATTGTCTTTGACGTGGTAGATTGTCTTTGACGTGGTAGATTGTCTTTGACGTGGTAAATTGTCTTTGACGTGGTAGATTGTCTTTGACGTGGTAGATTGTCTTTGACGTGGTATATTTTATAGAGCAATTTTTTTCTACATTTCCAAATTCCAATGTCAACAGAGTAAGCAACACTCCTTGAAATGTTTTGAGGATTAAAAAAAAAGTTATGGTTCTGTTTTGTTGTCGTATTTTTTTATATTTTTTTTTACCAAATAGGCTTACGGTTTGTTTGCTGAAACTCTGAAGACCATTTTCTATCAGTGTAACGTGGGAAAACACTGATCTATCAAAGATAAGTGATTTCAATGCCAAGGTATCATCTTGTCCCCAACCCACCATTGTCATATCTTCTTTGGAGGGTGATTTGATTTACAGACTTACCCCTTATCACTAAACGCATTAGAATAGATTACAATGTTGGAATGGAGTTATTATTAAAGCATTGATTAAAATATCAAGTTTATTGATGAAGGGAGATAGAGGAAACAGATTCCCGAATAGAAGGGAACTGGAAAATACGAGTCGTGATAACATAAACTCTTCTCACGTTCTCTTTCTCTCTTGACATTTCATGACATTTCATTTGACAGTTTGAATTCATTTGCATGGCTGTCAATATCTTCATATCAAAAACATGTTCAGCAACCAGGTTCCAACTTGCCCTTTTAATAACAGCTCCATGAGCATGCTTCCCATGCCACAATAACTCTGGATAGTCTTGGGCACTCCCCAAATACACTCAGGAAAGCCAATTAAAATACTGAACTCACTACTTTTGCTTCTATATTCAGAAACAGTGGATAGTCTCCTCGTGAACAGGCAAGAGGTTGTAGGTGTCAAGACATTGCATAGGTTCCCAAAATTAGACTAGTGATGCAGTTTATTTGTGAGAATATGGTCACTTATAGCACAGTTTTCTATATTCAGGAGGACAACTACTGGCTGAAATAGGGTAAGGGTTGTAAATGATCTATTCCTCAACATGATTATCCCTGGTGATGCTTTTTGACATTTCAGTCTAATTTTAGAGGCGTGACAATTTCATTACAACCTGTTGCCATGCAACACCTGACGTGTGGTAGGTGAGACGCAAACAGGCAAAGCTAATGTTATACATAATTGCTTTGATAATATTAAATGTGACAAAACTATTAATTATGACTATCATCAACTACAGTTGTGCATTAAAAGGAGAACAGAAACACGTATGTAGCAAAAAGAGCATTGATGTCATGGAGAAGTAGGTTAATTAGTGATATCTTGAATTAGCTATGATCACTCAGAAGATCGAGTAGGTAAATTCTGCGCGTGCTGTACCCTGGACGATAAACAGACGTCATTTCAGCTCGTGCCTAATGTATCTGGAAAGTGCCGTACATAAAGTTCTGTAAGGACACCCGGGGTTACGTAACCATCAGCAACCCAAAGTGAAATACATAGCTAATCCCCACTAGATAATAACGGGCTGAGTCGGGGACAGGTAAAATCTTACCGTATCTGTTGGGCTCTCTACTGTACTCGAGGATAGGAACAGAATCTTGTGGGTCTATGGAGTCGCCTTCAGCCCCTCCGCTGTCAGGTACAGGATCATTTTTGACCCCGTCGTCATCTTGACCGACACGGACGACCACAAACCTCTCGCTCATGTCCCTCCTGCGTCTGCCCTTATGACACTTCTCACCGTGGAGAAAAACTTCAGGCTGAAACCGGCTTTGCTTTGTGATTGAAACTCCCAGTCCGGTCGACTAGCGGGATGACAATGTACAGGACACGCGCTAATCCTTCGATTGATTACACTCGAGGCGTGTCCATCCCTTCGTGTTCTCTCATTGGCTGGGGGGCTCGCAGACCGGTGCGAAATATAATTCAGAATTGGGTAATTGGTTATGAAAGACCTGTTAATGTCCATGTTGATGAATTGATATAACACAAAGTATTGTTTGTCATGTTTGGGGCAATTAGAACAGCTATATCCACCCTACTTTTATTGAAACGTAAATAACTTGATATAAATGAATGCAGGCCCTATGAGAAAAATATCGTATGAGCAAAATGGGATTAAAAATGTAAAATAAAATTAAAATATAGGACAAAATACACATCACAACAAGAGAGACACCACAACACTAGATAAAGAGAGACCTAAAGACAACAACATAGCATGGCAGCAATATGTGAAAACAAAGCATGGTAGCAACACAACATCACAAGAACATGGTAGCAACACAACATGGCAGCAGCACAACATGGCAGCAGTACAAAACATGGTACAAACATGATTGGGCACAGACAACAGCACAAAGGGCAAGGAGGTAGAGACAGCAAAACATCACACGAAGCAGCCACAACTGTCAGTAAGAGTGTCCATGATGGAGAGTTGGAAATAAAACTGTCTAGTTTGAGTGTTTTTTGCAGCTCCTTCCAGTCGCCAGCTGCAGCGAACTGAAAAGAGGAGCGACCCAGGGATTTGGGGTGGCAGGGTAGCCTAGTGGTTAGAGTGTTGGACTAGTAATCAGAAGGTTGCAAGTTCAAATCCCCAAGTGTGACAAGGTACAAATGTGTCATTCTGCCCCTGAACAGGCAGTTAGCCCACTGTTCCTAGGCTGTCATTGAAAATAAGAATTTGTTTTTAACTGACTTGCCTAGTTAAATAAAGGTAAAATGAATGTGTGTGCTTTGGGGACCTTTAACAGAATGTGTCTGGCAGAACGGGTGTTGTATGTGGAGGATGAGGGCTGCAGTAGGTATATCAGATAGAGGGGAGTGAGGCGAATGTGAACTGTAACTCCGAAAAAATCTTTGAAATTGTATTGAATGTTGCGTTTATATGTTTTGTTCAGTACACATTCAACGGATAGGCTACATAAATAAACCACGTATGTTAGTTTTTTTGTTCGCGTTCATGATAGGCTAATTCTCCTTTGGGTCTAACAAAGTCCTAACAACAAAACTGCCCCTCTAAAACACGACAAACAAGTTTGAGTGGCATTTAATCAAACATTGAATAGTGAGTGTGAGGTTTAGGAGACATTAGCACTCACCTCATATCCTGTGTTCCCAATACAGAGAGCCTAAAGATATTGCTGTAGCACTCTCCTCTTATATCCTGTGTTCCCAATACAGAGAGCCTAAAGATATTGCTGTAGCACTCTCTTATATCCTGTGTTCCCCATACAGAGAGCCTAAAGATGTTTGCTGTAGCACTCTCCTCTCATATCCTGTGTTCCCAATACAGAGAGCAACTTTACGCCACCACAACATGTTAGCTGAGTGTAGCCTTTCCTTAGTCTCCATCATAGGGCTACTGCTGAAAGTACAGTAGATGATTGCTGAGACCGCTACCTCGCTCTACAACCAATTTACATGAACGGTGGGACTAAAGTTAAGAAATTCTGGATTTGCTGGATTTATTAGGCTACTCATTTAGCCTTCATTGGGCATTTAGCCTACTGGATTTGGAGACTACTCATTTAGCCTTCATTGGGCATTTAGCCTACTGGATTTGGAGACTACTCATTTAGCCTTCATTGGGCATTTAGCCTACTGGATTTGGAGACTACTCATTTAGCCTTCATTGGGCATTTAGCCTACTGGATTTGGAGACTACTCATTTAGCCTTCATTGGGCATTTAGCCTACTGGATTTGGAGACTACTCATTTAGCATTCATTGGGCATTTAGCCTACTGGATTTGGAGACTACTCATTTAGCCTTCATTGGAGGTTTAGCCTACTGAATTTGGAGACTTTTCATTTAGTCTTTTTGGGGGGGGGTTTAGTCTACTGGATTTGGAGACTTTTCATTTAGTCTTTTTGGGGGGGGGTTTAGTCTACTGGATTTGGAGACTTTTCATTTAGCCTTTCTTTGGGGGTTTAACCTATTCATTTTGCCTTCATTTTAACCGTGTGTTTTATACTCCATTTTATACGGAATTTTAACTAGGCCCACGAGACTAGAGTTTACAAGTGAAGGAGTGAAGGAGGCTTTTATTTGTCTTTTGAGTCATGTGCATGTAGACTGTTTGTAAACTATGCCTAGGGACTATATCATTTTGAATATTTTTGGGAAAGGTTTCCAGTAGACCACTCAGAAGTAGACACTGCTAGGGCATATCATTAAAACGTCTGAAATAGACAGATCCATTTGGATCTAATACACAAAGGGAATCAATCCACCCACAATCCAGACAGAGATACATTTTATGTGGTTTTATTCCGTGAGTTCCTTCCTCAAACACTTGCTGTATTACTGGGTGGATCCAGTAGTCCAGGTCTCAGTGAAGGCCTTCATTTTGGTAGCTTGTCCTTCATCACTCCTCCTAGGATGCTAAATTTACTCCCAGTTTACTCAATTAAACTTAAGTGGTAGCTGGTATCAATTACTGTAGGCTGTAAAGTGTTCCTTATTTAAGATAGTTGTGATAGAGATTAGAACACGAGCAAGGAACAGGCGTGCCGTGGTTGCAGGCGGCTACACCCAAATGTGGCAGATGAAAGTGTGAAATGCATCTCTATGGTCAAATTACAGTAGCTCAAGGCACAATTATTTAGGGAAATTATACTGTGTGCAATGCATTGCTATCTGTGTCGCCTAACAGAAATCAAGCCTAATTGTACCTTGAGGATGAGACAGTAGGGTATAGGGCCAAAGAAAAAACTACAAGAGCAGAGACTATCTAGGAGAGACTGACCGCAATACACCAGATTTTAGTTCTGGGCTAGCCCGGGATGAAAGATTACAACACTGGAAAGAAGTTGGTAAGAACATCTAGCCTAAGACGTTATGCTGTCCTCTGTAGATCCTACTGTGTATTTCATTGTCACAATTCATAACAGCACCAGACTGTGCGCTGCCCACTGAGGAGTCGTAACTAACATGGTTGCTACCCCTTAATTTTCTCTTGACACTCTAGTGCTCTCCGATGGCTGTTGTCATAGTGACTCGACTCTTCAGAGAGGGAAATAAAACAAATTGGCTTCCTGACAGTCACTTAATAGGGGATTGTTAGGTGGTTTGGAGGATGCGTTTGTCCTACTCACCCCGGCACTTTAGTTTCACTCTACTGTTAAGAGGAGTGAGTTGTTATCGGGTTATTTGGGGATTTCTGCTTTACCATAAAGGCAATATTTCTGTTGTTGTGATACATAGCTCAGGCTTGTCTTTGTACAGCTTTAGTTTTAGGATGAATTGGTTATGAAATACTTGCCACACTCTGTCCTCTAATCTAAAACAGGTAGGACATCGCCATAATTCCCTGCTATAGCATATCTGCTATGTAGATTCTATAAATAGGTTGGGAATCTTAGCGGACTCCTATCTGACGTACCTACTACTGTGACACAATCCTATGTCATGTCGGGTGTAGAAAGGGTCTCTGACCTCTAAGGTTGCCCTTTCATGTCAGTGTAATAACCTGAGATGTATAAATGTGGGTCAGCGGTATACAGTACTACAGTACCCTGAAAGGCACCTTTTACTCAGCACTGGTTCCCCCCCCCCCCCCCCCCCCCCCCCCCACTGCTCTGCCATTGTGCTTTCTCTGTCACAATACACAGCTGTGGGGAGGGGAGGTTACTTGCAGATGGGATCCTGTCTGTAACTGGATCCCAGGGGTGTTCTCTATTCAGAGGGGACTGCTGTGTGTGTGTTTGTGTTTGTGTGTGTGTGTGTGTGTGTGTGTGTGTGTGTGTGTGTGTGTGTGTGTGTGTGTGTGTGTGTGTGTGTGTGTGTGTGTGTGTGTGTGTGTGTGCACTCGTGCTCCAATGGCTGTATTGACTGGCTATGTAAATGCATGAGCAGGCATCCTCCATCATTAGGTTATGAAATGTGGTGGTTCAGGGTCCTCAGATGTTTCCTCTCTGGTGCAGCCATGTCAGCAGCAGCAGCAGTAGGGTCAGTGTGGGCTTTTGTCCCCCAGCCCCATGCCTCTCTGTGGGCTGTGTGACAGAGGTGATGGCCCCAGCCCCCATGCCTCTCTGTGGGCTGTGTGACAGCGGTGATGGCCTCAGCCCCCATGCCTCTCTGTGGGCTGTGTGACAGCAGTGATGTCCCCAGCCCCCATGCCTCTCTGTGGGCTGTGTGACAGCGGTGATGTCCCCAGCCCCCATGCCTCTCTGTGGGCTGTGTGACAGCGGTGATGGCCCCAGCCCCCATGCCTCTCTGTGGGCTGTGTGACAGCGGTGATGGCCCGGTCACAAGGAAAAGAGAGGCCTGGAAGATGGATCAAAACAACCTTTGGGGGTGGAGGAAATGATGCAATAGGGCTCAACCCTTCTCTGTGTTTCCAAATTCACTGACGTGCATGCCCCCAAGCTCTCATAACTCCTGGGGGAAGGAATGCCAGGTGCTGGCTATGTTCTTTTACAGTGTGTGGCATGTTAATGAAAACCATTTGTTTTTACCTACTGTGATACAATCATACTGTATGTCATGTACTGTGTAAAAAGGGTCTCTAACCTTCCATGTCAGCGTAATAGCCGGCTTCGCCTCGTTGCTATGACCACTTCACAACCATGATAGAAATGTCATAACACATGGCCTCTCATGTATTATCGCTTAGTTTTAAACCGGGTCGTTCAAGCCCTGAATGCTGATTGGCTGAAAGCCGTGGTATATCAGATCGTATACCACTGGTACTTGTTTACTGTTTCTAATTACGTTGGTAACCAGATAAAAAAAAACAATAAGGGAACTCGGGGTTTGTGGTATAAAAACGGCCTAAAATCAGCCCTTAGCCATGGGGTATATTGGCCATATACCACACCCCCTCGAGCCTTATTGATTTAATAGATCCTCTAAGATCACTACCCTGGGGGTCTTTGTTTCCATTTTCCGCCCCTGCGGAGTGGATTGGACCGGACTCTGCCTGCCTGGCCCTCTCAGGCTTTGTCTCAGCTGTTCTGGGTTATTTTGAGAGGTGGACAAAGAGGAATTGGATGGTTGACATACCAGGGGAGACAGACAGGCTGCCCAACCCAACTGCATGGAGGCAGCACTGGGCTGCTAGAGCACAGCACGGTCCCACACTACCCCGTCCCCTCTCTCTCCTCACATGTTGACATATTGATCGTGCTTAAACACTGTACATAGAAACCAGTTACCATATCTATGCACGTACAGTATGCAGTATGCATATACACTTGAGTGTCACATATAGGCCTTTTATAGATAGTCGAGGCGTGACACTGCTATCAAAATAATTGTGATGCGTCTGTCGAAGCGTCTCAAGCTTACTTGTTGATGCTTACTTACATGGACATCAGATTAGTGTAGAGATTCAAATAATACATTCTTGGCCACTTGCCAGCCAGTCTTGCATCCATGACTCTGCTAAGTGCTCCCAGCTGATTCTATTCCTCATCTTTATGTCACGGTGAGATAAAGATGAAGATTAAGAAAGTATTTTGAGAGTCATGATTGGAGGACAAAAATGTTCCTGTTTAGACCAACGTGTAAGTGAAAGGTTTTTTGATTCTGCAGATTGATGGTATTAAATATTAAACTTTTCGATACAGGATCAGTCAAACGTTTGGACACACCTACTCATTCAAGGGTTTTTCTTTATTCTTACTATTTTCTACATTGTAGAATAATAGTGAAGACATCAACACTATGAAATTACACATATGGAATCATGTAGTAACCAAAAAAACTGTTAGCCACCCTTTGCCTTGAAGACAGCTTTGCACACTCATTGCATTCTCTCAACCAGCTTCACCTGGAATGCTTTCCAACAGTCTTGAAGGAGTTCCCACATATGCTGCTTTTCCTTCACTCTGCGGTCCAACTCATCCCAAACCATCTCAATTGCTTTGAGGTCGGGTAATTGTGGAGGCCAGGTCATCTGAAGAAGTACTCCGTCAATCTCCTTCTTGGTCAAATAGCCCTTACACAGCCTGGAAGTGTGTTATGGGTCAATGTCCTGTTGAAAAACAAATGACTCTCACACTAAGCACAAACCAGATGGAATGGCATATTGCTGCAGAATGCTGTGGTAGCCATGCTGGTTAAGTGTGCCTTGAATTCTAAATAAATCACTGATTGTGTCACCAGCAAAGTACCCCAACACCATCACACCTCCTCCTCAATGCTTCACGGTGAGAACCACACATGCGGAGATCATCCGTTCACCTACTCTGCGTCTCACAAAGACACAACAGTTGGAACCAAAAATCTGACCAAAGGACAGATTTCCACAGGTCTAATGTCCATTGCTCGTGTTTCTTGCCCCAAGCAAGTCTCTTCTTATTATTGGTGTCCTTTAGTAGTGGTTCCTTTGAAGCAATTCAACCATGAAGGCCTGATTCACGCAGCCTCCTCTCAAAAGTTGATGTTGAGATGTGTCTGTTACTTGAACTCTGTGAAGCATTTATTTGGGCTGCAATCTGAGGTGCAGTTAATTGCCCATTTCTGAGGCTGGTAACTCTAATTAACTTATCCTCTGCAGCGGAGGTAACTCTGGGTCTTCCTTTCCTGTGGCGGTCCTCATGAGAGCCAGTTTCATCATAGCGCATGATGGGTTTTGTG
Organism: Oncorhynchus mykiss; assembly: GCF_057628025.1. Lineage (NCBI taxonomy): Eukaryota > Metazoa > Chordata > Actinopteri > Salmoniformes > Salmonidae > Oncorhynchus > Oncorhynchus mykiss. The sequence goes on from NC_143032.1 coordinate 8,268,066, forward strand.
ACTGCACTTCAGGAAACTTTCAGAGTTCTTGAAATTGTCCTTATTGACTGACCTTCATGTCTTAAAGTAAGGATGGCCTGTCGTTTCTCTTTGCTTATTTGAGCTGTTCTTGCCAAAATATGGACTTGGTCTTTTATCAAATAGGGCTATTTTCTGTACACAACCCCTACCGTGTCACAACACAGATGATTGGCTCAAACACATTAAAAAGGAAAGAAATTCCACAAATGAACTTTTAACAAGGCACACCTGTTAATTGAAATGCATTCCAGGTGACTACTTCATGAAGCTGGTTGAGAGAATGCCAAGAGTGTGCAAAGATGTCATCAAGGCAAATAGTGGCTACTTTGAAGAATATGTGGATTCCATATGTGTTATTTCATAGTGTTGATGTCTTCACTGTTATTCTACAATGTAGAAAATAGTAAAAATAAAGAAAAACCTTTGAACGAGTAGGTGCATCCAAACTTTTGACTGGTACTGCGTGTTCCTCAGTGACTATGCAGTCTTTTAACTTTTGCCATAGTTTGCCCTCCTCAGGGCTTCACAAAAAAGGTGACATTTGATTCCCTTCGAAGGGTATTATTTTGCCTCCATAAGACAGGAAACCGTACTCTCTTTCACACCCCCACATTTAAAGTCAACGGGCATAGATTGTGATGATGACCCTACATTTGTGGAAAACTTGTGTTACTGGTTAACATCTTAATGTGGTGTTGATTGTTGTTGAATAATTTCCACCAGGATATGTCACCCATGCATTAACTGTTACTCATCATTCAGACATATGTGGGACTCCCACGTGTGACTCATATTGACGGATAAAATGTGGCTAATATTAACAGGAACCTATTCTAGACTTAGACTCAACTCTTGAGTGTGAAGAGAATACTCCCCTCAAGCTGTCTAAGACGGTTATCTACTTGACCCAGTGGCATCCCTCATGCTGTCTAAGACTGTTATCCACTTGGCCCAGTGGCTCTGCCTAGGGGTGTAGTGGAGGGTCAACACAGAGAGACATAACCAGGGGTGTAGTGGAGGGTCAACACAGAGAGACATAACCAGGGGTGTAGTGGAGGGTCAACACAGAGAGACATAACCAGGGGTGTAGTGGAGGGTCAACACAGAGAGACATAACCAGGGGTGTAGTGGAGGGTCAACACAGAGAGACATAACCAGGGGTGTAGTGGAGGGTCAACACAGAGAGACATAACCAGGGGTGTAGTGGAGGGTCAACACAGAGAGACATAACCAGGGGTGTAGTGGAGGGTCAACACAGAGAGACATAACCAGGGGTGTAGTGGAGGGTCAACACAGAGAGACATAACCAGGGGTGTAGTGGAGGGTCAACACAGAGAGACATAACCAGGGGTGTAGTGGAGGGTCAACACAGAGAGACATAACCAGGGGTGTAGTGGAGAGTCAACACAGAGAGACATAACCAGGGGTGTAGTGGAGGGTCAACACAGAGAGACATAACCAGGGGTGTAGCGGAGGGTCAACACAGAGAGACATAACCAGGGGTGTAGTGGAGGGTCAACACAGAGAGACATAACCAGGGGTGTAGTGGAGGGTCAACACAGAGAGACATAACCAGGGGTGTAGTGGAGGGTCAACACAGAGAGACATAACCAGGGGTGTAGTGGAGGGTCAACACAGAGAGACATAACCAGGGGTGTAGTGGAGGGTCAACACAGAGAGACATAACAAGGGGTGTAGTGGAGGGTCAACACAGAGAGACATAACCAGGGGTGTAGTGGAGGGTCAACACAGAGAGACATAACCAGGGGTGTAGTGGAGGGTCAACACAGAGAGACATAACCAGGGGTGTAGTGGAGAGTCAACACAGAGAGACATAACCAGGGGTGTAGTGGAGGGTCAACACAGAGAGACATAACCAGGGGTGTAGTGGAGGGTCAACACAGAGAGACATAACCAGGGGTGTAGTGGAGGGTCAACACAGAGAGACATAACCAGGGGTGTAGTGGAGGGTCAACACAGAGAGACATAACCAGGGGTGTAGTGGAGGGTCAACACAGAGAGACATAACCAGGGGTGTAGTGGAGGGTCAACACAGAGAGACATAACCAGGGGTGTAGTGGAGGGTCAACACAGAGAGACATAACCAGGGGTGTAGTGGAGGGTCAACACAGAGAGACATAACCAGGGGTGTAGTGGAGGGTCAACACAGAGAGACATAACCAGGGGTGTAGTGGAGGGTCAACACAGAGAGACATAACCAGGGGTGTAGTGGAGGGTCAACACAGAGAGACATAACCAGGAGTGTAGTGGAGGGTCAACACAGAGAGACATAACCAGGGGTGTTGCCAAATATACAAAGAACGTCAGTTGGAAGTGCTGACGTCACAATGGGGAGCTTTAGAATCTTGATGAAATCAATTTAACAACCTTTTGCTGAAAAATGCTTTTAGGGAGCGTTACCTTTTTCACCACGACCAGTGAGTTTACCCACCAATTTTTTTGGACCAACTACATCGCTGGCTCTAAAAGGAAATACAATGTAAGAAGTAATCAAATCAAATGTATTTATATAGCCCTTCTTACATCAGCTGAGATCTCAAAAATGCTGTACAGAAATCCAGCCTAAAACCCCAAACATCAAGCAATGCAGATGTAGAAGCACGGTGGCTAGGAAAAACTCCCTAGAAAGGCCAGAACCTAGGAAGAAACCTAGAGAGGAACCAGGCTATGAGGGGTGGCCAGTCCTCTTCTGGCTGTGCCGGGTGGAGATTATAACAGAACATGGTCAAGGTGTTCATGGATGACCAAGTAATATAGTTGGGTAATGATTGTCAATCATTTGACCAATAATTTTGTTAGAAATACTCATCAGCCTGTCCTATTAATCCTTAATCTACTTTGATATTAGTTTTTAAATCAAGCAGGTGCATGCAGCCTGTTAGCACCCAGAGGAGGACTGTCTGAACTTTTTAACATTTATTATAAAGATGTTATTATTATTACAAAATAAAGGCTGAAACAGACTAAGATTTTCTCAGACTTGCTTCCTGTGTGCGAGGGAAGAGAGGTACAGTGGGGTCCGAGAAAGTTGACGCCCTTGATGAAGATGAGCAATAAAAACTGTATAAAATAAATAATTAAAATACTGAGCTATATCGTATGCTCAACATTCATTTTAAATTATATTATTTTATACTAATACAATTGCTCAGAGAAAGACATTTTGTTTTTTTTTCTCAAAAAGGTAGAGGTCAGAATTATTGACACCCCATATAAAGTAGTCAAAAGTTTAGTATTTGGTCACATATATCTAGCACGCAATAATTACATTAAGCTTGTGACTCTACAAACTTGTTGGATTCATTTGCAGTTTGTTTTTGGTCGTGTTTCAGATTATTTTATGCCCGACAGGAATGAATGGTAAATAATGAATTGTGTCATTTTGGAGTCACTTTTATTGTAAATAATAATAATAAATAATAATAATAATAAGTTTCTAAACACTCCTACATTAATCTGGATGTTACCATGATTACGGATAATCCTGAATCAGTGTCAAAGATCATACCCCCAAAACATGCTAAACTCCTTGTTCTTTTTTTTGGTATTTTTTTAGGATCCCCATTAGCTGTTCCTGGGTTCCTGTAACGACGTTCGTCTGTAGAAGGAGAAGCGGACCAAAAAGCAGCGTGGTGGTTACTCATGTTCTTTAATGGAAAATGAACGATACATGAAATAACTTAAATCTACAAAACAACAAACGGAACGTGAAAAAACCTATACAGCCTATCCTGTGACAACAAACACAGTGACCGGAACAATCACCCACAAACACACAGTGAAACCCAGGCTACCTAAGTATGATTCTCAATCAGAGACCACTAATGACACCTGCCTCTGATTGAGAACCATACTAGGCCGAAAACATAGAAATGCCCCAACACATAGAAAAACAAACGTAGACTGCCCACCCAACTCACGCCCTGACCATACTAAATAAATACAAAACAAAGGAAATAAAGGTCAGAACGTGACAGTACCCCCCCCCAAAGGTGCGGACTCCGGCCGCAAAACCTTGACCTATAGGGGAGGGTCTGGGTGGGCGTCTGTCCGCGGTGGCGGCTCTGGCGCGGGACGCGGACTCCACTTCATCATTGTCTTAGTCCGCCTTATTGTCCGCCTCCGTGGCTTTCTCACCATGGCCACCCCTCTCAATGACCCCACTGGACAGAGGGGCTGCTTGGGACAGAGGGGCAGCTCGGGACAGAGGTGAAGCAGCTGCTCGGGACAGAGGGACAACTGCTCGGGACAGAGGGGCAGCTGCTCGGGACAGAGGGGCGGCAGCAGCTTGGGACAGAGGGGCGGCAGCAGCTCGGGACAGAGGGGCGGCAGCTGCTCGGGACAGAGGGGCGGCAGCAGCTCGGGACAGAGGGGCGGCAGCAGCTCGGGACAGAGGGGCGGCAGCTGCTCGGGACAGAGGGGCGGCAGCTGCTCGGGACAGAGGGGCGGCAGCTGCTCGGGACAGAGGGGCGATAGCAGCTCGGGACAGAGGGGCAGCTGCTCGGGCGGCCCCTGGCTGACTGGCGGCACTGGCGACCTCTGGCTTACTGGCGGCCCCTGGCTGACTGGCGGCACTGGCGGCCCCTGGCTGACTGGCAGACGGGCGGCACTGGCGGCTCCTGGCAGACGGGCGGCACTGACAGCGCTGGGCAGACGGGCGGCTCAGGCGGCGCTGGGCAGACGGGCGGTGCTGGCGGCGCTGGGCAGAAGGGCGGCGCTAGCTGGCGCTGGGCAGACGGGAGGCTCAGATGGCGCTGGGCAGACGGGAAGCTCAGATGGCGCTGGGCAGACGGGAAGCTCCGGCAACGCTGGACTGAGTAGCTCTCGTAGCGCCGAACAGGCGGGAGACTCCGGCAGCGCCGGAGAAGAGGAAGGCCCTGGTAGCGCCGGAGAGGCGGGAGACTCCGACAGCGCCGGAGAGGCGGGAGGCTCCGGCAGCGGCGCCGGACAGGCGGGAGGCTCCGGCAGCGGCGGCGCCGGACAGGCGGGAGGCTCCGGCAGCGGCAGCGCCGGAGAGGCGGGAGGCTCCGGCAGCGGCGCCGGACAGGCGGGAGGCTCCGGCAGCGCTGGAGAGGAGGGAGCCCCTGTAAGGATGGGCCGGAGAGACAGCCTGGTACGGGGGGCTGCAACCGGAGGGCTGTTGCGTGGAGGTGGTGACGGATAGACCGGACCGTGAAGGCGTACTGGAGATCTTGAGAGCAGGGCTGGCACCAACCGCCCTGGCTGGATCTTCACCCTAGCCCGGCAGATGTGGGGAGCTGGGATGTAGCGCACCGGGCTAAGCACGCGTACTGGGAACACCGTGCGAACAACTGCATAACACGGTGCCTGACCAGCACCACGCCCGCCACAGTTAGCACTGCTAGGAGCACTGTAGTGCTGAGATGGCACAGGACGTGCAAGGCTAGGGAGATGCACAGGAGGCCTGGTGCGTGAGGCTGGCACAGTCTTCACCAGACCCCTCGCACGCACCTCAGGATGAGTATGGAGAGCTGACCCCGGTGCCATTAAATCCCTGACACGCCCCGTTGGGCGAATGTCGTGCCTCATGCACCAAACCAGCAATTCCCTCATATCTCTCTCCTCCAATTTCCCCATTAACTCCTTCACAGTCTCTGCTTCGCTCACCTCCAACACCAGCTCTGGTTCTGAGCTCCTCCTTGGCTCCTCACGATAAACGGGGGGAGTTGGCTCAGGTCTGACTCCTGACTCTGCCACACTCCCCCTGTGCCCCCCCCCCCCCCCCAAGAAATTTTTGGGCTTCCGTCCGCGCCGCCGTGCTTGCTTCACCAACCTCATTCTCCTGTAACCTTCCGCGCACTGTTCCATCGAATCCCAGACGGGCTCCGGCACTCTCCCTGGGTCGACCGCCCACCTGTCTATCTCCTCCAAAGTTGTGTAGTCCAGATTCTGCTCCCATGTCCCAAAATCCTGATCTCGCTGTTGCTGTTCCTGCTGCTGCTGCCTCTGTTCCTTCTCCTGCTGCTGCTGTTGCTGTTGCCCGTTACCACGCCGCTTGGTCCTGTTGTGGTGGGTGATTCTGTAACGACGTTCGTCTGTAGAAGGAGAAGCGGACCAAAAAGCAGAGTGGTGGTTACTCATGTTCTGTAATGGAAAATGAACGATACATGAAATAACTTAAATCTACAAAACAACAAACGGAACGTGAAAAAACCTATACAGCCTATCCTGTGACAACAAACACAGTGACCGGAACAATCACCCACAAACACACAGTGAAACCCAGGCTACCTAAGTATGATTCTCAATCAGAGACCACTAATGACACCTGCCTCTGATTGAGAACCATACTAGGCCGAAAACATAGAAATGCCCCAACACATAGAAAAACAAACGTAGACTGCCCACCCCAACTCACGCCCTGACCATACTAAATAAATACAAAACAAAGGAAATAGAGGTCAGAACGTGACAGTTCCACACAAAACATGAAACATGACAAAATGCAGAGCGTTAGTAGACAAGAACATCTCATGGACAGACCTACATATATTTAAAACAAGAAAAACACAACTTGAAGGTTCTGTACTGACTCAATAATGAAAAAAATAAACGCTTCCTGATCGGCTCCCCTCTCGCCACTGGGATTCTATTACCAGGGCTGAGTCACTGGCTTGCTCTCACTCTCCCATGCCGCTAGAGTCACTGACGTGACCTTTCTGTCTGGTTTTGCACCCACTCCCCTCCCTTGTGCTGTGGGGAGATCTTCGTGGGCTATACTCGGCCTTGTCTCGGGGTATTAGGTTAGTGGTCTCTTGATATCCCTTTGGTGGTATGGGGGCTGTGCTTTTACAAAGTGGGTGGGGTTACCCCGTCCCCGGTTAACTTTAGAAGGGGCCACAGTGTCCCCCGTCAGTCCCCAGTATCTATGCTGTCATAGTCTGTGCCGGGGGGACAGGGTCAGTCTGGTATAATTCTCCTGTCTGACCTGGTATCCGATGTCACTTTAATAATGTTTACATACTGTTTTACCCACTTCATATGTATATACTGTATTCTAGTCCTGGTTCATCCTGCTGTCCACTTCATATGTATATACTGTATTCTAGTCAAGGCTCATCCTATATAACTACTGCTATCCACTTCATATGTATATACTGTATTCTAGTTCATCCTATATAACTACTGCTGTCCACTTCATATGTATATACTGTATTCTAGTCAAGGCTCATCCTATATTACTACTGTCTATACACACCATCCTATATAACTACTGTCTATACACACCATCCTATATAACTACTGTCTATACACACCATCCTATATAACTACTGCTGTCCCCTTAATATGTATATACTGTATTCTTGTCAAGGCTCATCCTATATAACTACTGCTGTCCACTTCATATGTATGTGTGTATATAAAGTGGGGAGAACAAGTATTTGTTACACTGCCGATTTTGCAGGTTTCCCTACTTACAAAGCATACAGAGGTCTGTAATTTCTATCATAGGTACACTTCAACTGTGAGAGACGGAATCTAAAACAAATATCCAGAAAATCACATTGTATGATTTTTAAGTAATTAATTTGCATTTTATTGCATGACATAAGTATTTGATACATCAGAAAAATCAGAACTTAATATTTGGTACATAAACCTTTGTTTGCAATTACAGAGATCATATGTTTCCTGTAGTTCTTGACCAGGTTTGCACACACTGCAGCAGGGATTTTGGCCCACTCCCACCTCACAGATGAAAGCAGGTTCACACTGAGGACATGTGACAGACGTGACAGAGTCTGGAGACGCCGTGGAGAATGTTCTGCTGCCTGCAACATCCTCCAGCATGACCGGTTTGGCGGTGGGTCAGTCATGGTATGGGGTGGCATGTGCTCGCCAGAGGTAGCCTGACTGCCATTAGGTACCAAGATGAGATCCTCAGACCCCTTGTGAGACCATATGCTGGTGCGGTTGGCCCTGGGTTCCTCAAAATGCAAGATAATGCTAGACCTCATGTGGCTGCAGTGTGTCAGCAGTTCCTGCAAGAGGAAGGCATTGATGCTATGGACTGGCCCGCCCGTTCCCCAGACCTGAATCCAATTGAGCACATCTGGGACATCATGTCTCGCTCCATCCACCAACGCCACGTTGCACCACAGACTGTCCAGGAGTTGGCGGATGCTTTAGTCCAGGTCTGGGAGGATATCCCTCAGGAGACCATCCGCCACCTCATCAGGAGCATGCCCAGGCGTTGTAGGGAGGTCATACAGGCATGTGGAGGCCACACACACTACTGAGCCTCATTTTGACTTGTTTTAATGACATTACATCAAAGTTGGATCAGCCTGTAGTGTGGTTTTCCACTTTAATTTTGAGTGTGACTCCAAATCCAGACCTCCATGGGTTGATAGATTTGATTTCCATTGATCATTTTTGTGTGATTTTGTTGTCAGCACATTCAACTATGTAAAGAAAAAAGTATTTAAGAATATTTCATTGATTCAGATCTAAGATGTGTTATTTTACTGTTCTCTTAATTTTTTGGAGCAGTGTATATACAGTATATCACAAAAGTGAGTACACCCCTCACATTTTTGTAAATATTTGAGTATATCTTTTCATGTGACAACACTGAAGAAATGACACTTTGATACAATGTAAAGTAGTGAGTGTACAGCTTGTATAACTGTGTAAATTTGCTGTCCCCTCAAAATAACTCAACACACAGCCATTAATGTCTAAACCGCTGGCAACAAAAGTGAGTACACCCCTAAGTGAAAATGTCCAAATTGGGCCCAAAGTGTCAATATTTTGTGTGACCACCATCATTTTCCGGCACTGCCTTAACCCTCTTGGGCATGGAGTTCACCAGAGCTTCACAGGTTGCCACTGGAGTCCTCTTCCACTCCATGACGACATCACGGAGCTGGTGGATGTTAGAGACCTTGCACTCCTCCACCTTCCGTTTGAGGATGCCCCACAGATGCTCAATAGGGTTTAGGTCTGGAGACATGCTTGGCCAGTCCATCACCTTTACCCTCAGCTTCTTTAGCAAGGCAGTGGTCGTCTTTGAGGTGTGTTTGGGGTCGTTATCATGTTGGAGTACTGCCCTGCGGTCCAGTCTCCGAAGGGAGGGGGATCATGCTCTGCTTCAGTATGTCACAGTACATGTTGGCATTCATGGTTCCCTCAATGAACTGTAGCTCCCCAGTGCTGGCAGCACTCATGCAGCCCCAGATCATGATACTCCCACCACCATGCTTGACTGTAGGCAAGACACACTTGTCTTTGTACTCCTCACCTGGTTGCCGCCACACACGCTTGACACCATCTGAACCAAATAAGTTTATCTTGGTCTCATCAGACCACAGCACTTGGTTCCAGTAATCCATGTCCTTAGTATGCTTGTCTTCAGCAAACTGTTTGCGGTCTTTCTTGTGCATCATCTTTAGAAGAGGCTTCCTTCTGGAACGACAGACATGCAGACCAATTTGATGCAGTGTACGGCGTATGGTCTGAGGACTGACCGGCTGACCCCCCACCCCTTCAACCTCTGCAGCAATGCTGGCAGCACTCATACGTCTATGAGCACGTGCACTCAACTTCTTTGGTCGACCATGGCGAGGCATGTCCTGAGTGGAACCTGTCCAGTTAAACCGCTGTATGGTCTTGGCCACCGTGCTGCAGATCAGTTTCAGGGTCTTGGCAATCTTCTTATAGCCCAGGCCATCTTTATGTAGAGCAACAATTATTTTTTCAGATCCTTAGAGAGTTCTTTGCCATGAGGTGCCATGTTGAACTTCCAGTGACCAGTCAGTATGAGGGAGTGTGAAAGCGATGACACCAAATTTAACACACCTGCTCCCCATTCACACCTGAGACCTTGAAACACTAACGAGTCACATGACACCGGGGAGGGAAAATGGCTAATTGGGCCCAATTTGGACGTTTTCACTTAGGGGTGTACTCACTTTTGTTGTCAGCGGTTTAGACATTAATGGCTGTGTGCTGAGTTATTTTGAGGGGACAGCAAATTTACACTGTTATACAAGCTGTACACTCACTACTTTACATTGTAGCAAAGTGTCATTTCTTCAGTGTTGTCACATGAAAAGATGTACTCAAATATTTACAAAAATGTGAGGGGTGTACTCACTATTGTGATATACTGTATATATATACTGTCCATAATGTCTATACACACCATCCTGTCCATATATAGACTCTGACATTGCTCGCTCTAATATTTACAGGCATACATTTACCTCTTCTAGTACAACTGATTAGGAATTCGCCTTTCCCATACACAGATACAGTAAGTACTGTATTTTCTGAGGCAGAAATTAAAGTTGTTTCTCATTTAACCCCTAGATGGCAGTAGCTACTCACATCTTCCCAGACTCGTTCCTGACTACCAACCACTGATCATCGGTGAAACTGATTTCCTTTTTAATCAATGGACTGCTTTGACAGTATATTTGGCCCTCCAAACATATATTGTATAAAGCTAATTATTAACACTGTGTTTTTTGGTTTCTCTGTTGCTGAACACTTGGTCATGTTAATGTCACTTGGACCACTGTAGCATTGATCTGTGTAAGGAGTTTTCACTCCTTTGCAAAACTCATGTTTGTATTCATCCCCTACTGCTTATTATTATGGCTAACAGACTGTAGGTTATGTCACATATCAATCATTAACCCTGTGTCAAAGTTTTAAAAAGGTCAAAACAATGTTGCAATCTACTGTATATTAGACTTAGTGTTTACCTGTTCGGGTACATAGGTTGTTCCTCAGGGAACCTCACTCTAAGGTTGATAATGCTTCTCTAAGATGGATGACATATCTCTAAGATGGATGACATAAGAACCCTCTAGAAGATCTCCAATGCCATACAACTCTCCTTCCGTGGCCTCCAATTGCTCTTAAATACAAGTACAACTAAATGCATGATCTTCAACTGATCGCCTGCACCGATCGCCCGACAGGCGGGCAGCCTGTCCAGCATCACTACTCTGGACGGTTCTGACTTAGAATATGTGGACAACTACAAATACCTAGGTTTCTGGTTAGACTGTAAACTCTCCTTCCAGACTCACATCAAACATCTCCAATCCAAAGTTAAATCTAGAATTGGCTTCCTATTTCGCAACAAAGCATCCTTCACTCATGCTGCCTAACATACCCTTGTAAAACTGACCCTCCTACCGATCCTCGACTTCGGCGATGTAATTTACAAAATAGCCTCCAATACCCTACTCAATAAATTGGATGCAATCTATCACAGTGCCATCCTTTTTGTCACCAAAGCCCCATATACGACCCACCACTGTGACCTGTACGCTCTCATTGGCTGGCCCTCGCTTCATACTCGTCGCCAAACCCACTGGCTCCAGGTCATCTACAAGACCCTGCTAGGTAAAGTCCCCCCTTATCTCTGCTCGCTGGTCACCATAGCAGCACCCACCTGTAGCACGCACTCCAGCAGGTATCTCTCTGTTCACCCCCAAAGCCATTTCTTCCATTGGCCGCCTCTCCTTCCAGTTCTCTGCTGCCAATGACTGGAACGAACTACACAAATCTCTGAAACTGGAAACACTTATCTCCCTAACTAGCTTTAAACACCAGCTGTCAGAGCAGCTCAGATTACTGCACCTGTACATAGTCCATCTATAATTTAGCCCAAATAACTACCTCTCCCCCTACTGTATTTATTTATTTATTTTGCTCCTTTGCACCCCATTATTTATATTTCTACTTTGCACATTCTTCCACTGCAAATCTACCATTCCAGTGTTTTACTTGCTATATTGTATTTACTTTGCCACCATGGCTTTTTTTTGTTGCCTTTACCTCCCTTATCTCACCTCATTTGTTCACATTGTATATAGACTTATTTTTCTACTGTATTATTGACTGTCTATTTGTTTTACTCCATGTGTAACTCTGCGTTGTTGTATGTGTCGAACTGCTTTGCTTTATCTTGGCCGGGTCGCAATTGTAAATGAGAACTTGTTCTCAACTTGCCTACCTGGTTAAATAAAGGTGAAATAAATATGGGGTTGTAATTTTTTGTTCTTCATGGATTGTTGTTTTTTAATTAGGTTAAACACTTTATCACGGTGGTCAAATACTCCTTAAGCATAACTTCCCATTCTGCCGTCGCTTGTCCTCTTACTCACCAAGTTCCCCACTGCTGTTCTTCTGTACCTTTACAACGTACATCAATCTGTTTCTGAAAGTCTGGGGACTGTTCCCAGGCCTTGACTGGGAAGAACAGATCAAATACTCCCTATAGCTGAACATTGTCTGATTCCCTGTATTAGTCACAGGCCAGTATTGACTTTCCCACCAATACCAAGAGAGTGCAAAGTTGTTATCAAGGCAAAGGGTTGCTACTTTGAAGAATCTGAAACATAAAATATATTTTGATTTGTTTAATAGTTTTTGGGTTACTACATGATTCCATGTGTGTTATTTCATGTCTTCAAGTTTTCACTATTACAATGTAGAAAATAGTACAAATAAAGAAAAACCCTTGAACAAGTAGGGGTGTCCAAACTTTTGACTGTTACTGCATGTATTCACAATGGTAAAATGTGTCTGTGAGTTATGATTTGAGAAAGTTTCTTATGAAATGTGCCTATGTCTAGGAATGGTAAATTGTTGCAATACATTTGCACACTCAGAAAAAATAATGTTATTCTTTCACATCTAAACAGGAACGATATCAACGTAATATTCGTTTTTATTAATGCCTGTGTCAGAATATATTATTTCACATTTACATGATTTCCATCCTCAGAACCAAGGATGGAACCTCCATTATGTGTCTTTCCTGTCAGTTGCACCAGCCCCTCAGACTCCTGCGTAGGTGCCGTTGTAGAAGAAAGGCCTGTCAGTCACACAGTGACCTACAACCTCTGGGGTCCATCTCTGGACCTTGGGCTTGCCCTCTTTGACTTGTCGGACGATGACGGTACTGCAGGACGCCAGAGAGGGGTCCTCGTCGAAAAAGTTGAAGGGACGTAGGAAGAAGCCCACGGCATTGCCGGGAGTCGCTGTATTGGGGATGTCCTCTGAGTGGGGCACGTGCAGGAAGCCCACCGTCACCCAGGCAACCAGGTCCTACACAGGAGACAGGTTGATTGATTAATTGATTAATTTGATTTATTATTTAGTTGTTATACAATTATAATGCCGTCCAGGGTAGCGAAGATTCTATTTTGAGTCTGAGAATGAGTTGAGTTATTGGTAACAATAGGTCTCACCTGGTTAATGATGCTTTCATCGTTGCGAATGTAGTCCTCAAAGGAGACCACCGGCTCCCAGGGGTCGTTCTGAGTGTAGATACTACTGCTGGTGGGCTCACTGTCCTTGTGTCTGGTCACAGCCAACGGGTATCTACATACAGAGGAAGATAAGACTTCAGACCGAATCTGAACTGCCTGACAGTAGATGTCAGATGCTATAATAATCTGAAACCCTCGGCCATCGTTACAGATCACTGCATGCGTCGATAGAACTGTAGAGTTATTTTCTTACCACGTTGATGGATGCTTATTTCCTCCGAACAAAAAAACAATAACAAATGCTCCTGGGGCAGCAAGTGGTGCGGTTTCGCCTACCTCAGCTTTAAAGGGATAGTACCCATACTACCCCATCATATAATTAGATGGTGCCAATCTTTCCCATTAATTTTTGGTAGTGGCCTGGAGATTTCCTCTGTCTACAGTGGGAACTACTCAACAGATGGTGTGGGATGAACTGAAGTTGATTGAGGTATGAAAACATCTAATAAACTTTGATTTTAGGGTGAACAGTCCCTTTAGCTGTGTGTTGTCGTTACCTGGACCAGCTGATGCCGTTCTCCTCCATCCAGCCACGGGGCAGCACACTGTCGGCGTGGGAGTTGTACTGGATGCGGTAGCCCTTCTGGTGGCCCCACTTGTTCTTCTCGTTGGGATTGTAGAAGTGCACGTAGCGGGGGAACTTCTTGCCGAAGCGGAAGGCAGCGCCGCGTTCCGTCTGGTGCTGGGTCTTGACGAGCTTGGATTGGACGACGGAATGTTTATGGCTCCACGGGTTCGTGAAGTTCACATACTTGAGGTTCATCGACTCAAAGCTGTTCTTCCGACCTGGAGTGTTTGACAAAAGCAATCACATTAACGGTGTCAATCAGGGTTGGGGTCAAGCAGGGCTGGGGTCAAGCAGGGCTGGGGTCAAGCAGGGTTGGGGTCAAGTAGGGCTGGGGTCAAGCAGGGCTGGGGTCAAGCAGGGTTGGGGTCAAGTAGGGCTGGGGTCAAGCAGGGTTGGGGTCAAGTAGGGCTGGGGTCAAGCAGGGTTGGGGTCAAGCAGGGTTGGGGTCAAGCAGGGCTGGGGTCAAGCAGGGTTGGGGTCAAGCAGGGCTGGGGTCAAGCAGGGCTGGGGTCAAGCAGGGTTGGGGTCAAGCAGGGTTGGGGTCAAGTAGGGCTGGGGTCAAGTAGGGTTGGGGTCAAGTAGGGTTGGGGTCAAGCAGGGCTGGGGTCAAGCAGGGCTGGGGTCAAGCAGGGCTGGGGTCAAGCAGGGCTGGGGTCAAGTAGGGCTGGGGTCAAGCAGGGTTGGGGTCAAGCAGGGCTGGGGTCAAGCAGGGCTGGGGTCAAGCAGGGCTGGGGTCAAGTAGGGCTGGGGTCAAGTAGGGCTGGGGTCAAGCAGGGTTGGGGTCAAGCAGGGCTGGGGTCAAGCAGGGCTGGGGTCAAGCAGGGCTGGGGTCAAGTAGGGCTGGGGTCAAGTAGGGCTGGGGTCAAGCAGGGTTGGGGTCAAGCAGGGCTGGGGTCAAGTAGGGCTGGGGTCAAGCAGGGCTGGGGTCAAGCAGGGCTGGGGTCAAGTAGGGCTGGGGTCAAGCAGGGCTGGGGTCAAGTAGGGCTGGGGTCAAGTAGGGCTGGGGTCAAGCAGGGCTGGTGTTTGCAATTAATTTAATTTCAATTTCAAAAGAAGAATTGAGATGCAATAATGAATGCATTTAAAACCTCCCTTTATAGCCCTTTGTTGAGTTTAAATGCAGTGGACCTAGGCACTGAAGTAATGTTCTGATATTGCACAGACTAGGCATACTAGGCACACATTTACCAGTTGTTTTGCCCATGGCACATGATATGAAAGGTTATTTTGGGTTTCTTGTCAATGATTCATCACAATGGCTGACATAATCTCGTGTTATTGTATTTGGCTGGGAGCAACAATCATAAACCATCTAGGAGCAACACCCATGATGCAATGTTGGACCAAAGATCTAAAATACCTTCAAGAATTGGACGTTTTCCCTAGAAGTGTGTCAGATCAAACAGAGGCTAGAACACAAGCCTGTATGTGTGAACATTGTCACCTTATTTTTTTGGTGTTTTATTTCCTTTCTATTTTTAAACTATACCAGCCCATTTGTTATTAGAAATTGCTGTATGTACATATATACAGAACTGTCAGGTGCGTGAATGAGGACCCAAAAGCGAATTAACAAAACAGAGTTTCTTTAATGACGAAACACACGTAGGCTCAGATGGACAGGCAGATTCCGACAGGACAGGACAAGGTTAGATGAACAGGCAGATTCCGACAGGACAGGACAAGGTTGCAGCAAACACGACGATAGTCTGGTTCAGGCATGAGTAACACAAACGAGAATCCGACAAAGACAGGAACAGAAACAGAGAGAGATATAGAGACCTAATCAGAGGGAAAAAGGGAACAGGTGGGAAAAGGGGTGAACGAGGTAGTTAGAGAAGACAAGGAACAGCTGGGGGAAAGAGGGGAAGAAAAGGTAACCTAATACGACCAGCAGAGGGAGACAGGGTGAAGAGTAAGAACAGGAACAGGACACAACATGACAATACATGACAAGAACTTTGTAGCTTTACAGATAGATAATTAGCAACCATTCACACCATTACAAAATATGGTTCCTGAATCCTGAATGACATAATCACACTATCAGATTGATAGAACAGAACTCACCAGCAATATCAAGGTCAACCTTGTAGTGGATGAGATGCGTGTGAAGGTTGCCCAGAACATAGTTATACACCTTGGACCCGTAGTGTAGTCCGTTAGGCGTGAAGAAAGTGGCGTGGATGTAACCGGTGGCACTGACCCTGGACTCCATCACTCCGTTCTGATAGAAGAGGAAGTCCCAGATGTAGTCGTAGTTATAGACGGTGGAGGTGGTACGAAGCACCAGCACATGGTTCTCCAGACCCCCGAAAAAGTTGTAGCCCCCTTGGAAGTTATTGTTGAAGTGCCTCCTCAGAGGCATCCCCGTGGTCATCTCAAACACACACAGGGCATTCTTGTAATGTACAGGCTTGTCCGTGTCGTAGTAATGGTGCAGGTCTAGAAAGGTGGCGATTTCAGGGCAGTCGATGCCAGGCGCCAGCTCGTAGTCCAGTGTGCCCATGGCCCAGCCGGCGTCAATGTATTTGGTCTGCATGGCGGCGGGGGTATCGCCCGAATAGAAGGCAATGGCCTCCTGGAGACTGACCTCGTAGGCGATGCGCTCTCCGTTGAAGCGCAGGTCGAAGATCTGGAGGCCGGCTGAGGAGCGGACACGGAAGGCAAAGGACCAGCCTGCATATTCCACAAAGTTTCCATCCACATGGTAGCGAGGGCCTTGGGGCTCCACCAGTTTGGGCCCGTGGATGTCGGTGCGGGTGTTGCTGTGCCCACGGGGAATGTAAGTGGAGTACAAGTCCTTGTCGTCATGGTCAGGAAGTTTGACTTTCTCCAGTGTTCCTTTCTCGTATTGTTCCGCCAGTTCCTCCACCTTGTCAAAGTACTGGCCATTGTACCACACCTTCTCCACCGTCCAGCGCTCAGGGTTCAGGTCCTTATGGTTCACCAGGACCTCAAAGCCCACAGGATGGATGAAGTAGCCCTCCACAAACTTCTGCAGCATGATCCAGGTCCTCCTCTCACCCGACTCCAAACCACGGGGTGCAATGTCAGAGAACGTCAGGCAGCGGTCGGTACAGTTGTGGAAGGAAAATCCCCCCGTGGTCTCAAACAGCACCTTGTGGACCTTGGCGGTGATCTTCTGCAAGATGTCGATGATGTGCGAGTACTCAGCCTCTGTAATGGGCCGTGACTCAAACCGAATGGGCTTGTCTCCCTTGAAGGTCTTCTCCCTGTACGAAGTAGGGAAGGGAAGTGGACTCACAATGATCTCGGTGATGTTGGGCTGGGACTGGTTCCCGAACTGCACCACCACCCTGGCCTGGCGCATGGGCTTGGCCTGGCCCCGATCCAGGGCCCTCAGTGCCTTGTGCTTGCGGGGCAGGTGGAGCTCCATCAGCAGAATGCTATTCTTCTTCAGGGACTTGCCCCGGGCCGCTGTCAGTCCCAACTCGGGCTTGCCTTGCAGGTAGTCCCGGACGTCGCGCATCTCATTGGGGGTCAGGTCGGCGAACATTGATGCCCCGTGGTGAGCCCACTCCCGACCACGGTCACCTTCACACACATCCAGAGCGAGCAGCAGCACCAGCAGCAGACAGAAGCACCTCATGGCCACGTCTACTGAGACACAACTGGGAGAGAAGACAGACAGCCAGTGCAGAATGTGTTCTCAACCCTGTTGTTTTTCCTGTTCGACCCTTGCACATGAGCTATTAAGCTATGTCTGACGCTTATCTAATAAAAGCCCTTGAGTAAACCCTCTACTGATCTTATAGCATCCCTTCTCTGTTTCATCCAGTGCTTCCTGCGCTGAAAAGAAAAACATACTTTACAGCATATCTGGCATCCAGATACAGACACATTTCCCCCATCCCGTTCTCTCCACATCTGGCAACGCAACCTTCCTCCTTCTCCACCTCCTCCTCCTCCTCCCCAGGTGAATCTGGGATTTATGTTTCACAGTTGCCTCTTTCAAACAGTTAGATGTTATAACATGCTCCTGTAACCCTATTTATGCAATATTGTGATATGCTGTGATGAGGCTGAACTTAAAAAGCACGCAAATCAGTGCCTTTGCAACAAAGAAACTGACCTACCTACTGTATGCACTTCAAATGTTGAAGGGCACAGAGTGAAACAATGTTGCTTTATCCAGAACGAGAATGGGCCAAGCAGTTGAATCCTTCCCTTTGCAGTCCCGATAGAAGATACCTAGTATGAAAACAGGGCTCAATGAACATATGTTTATATATAACCTTCCGCTTGGCAGCAATGGAATGTGATTGGTCAACAAGGGATTGTAAAAGTGTTGAAATCTCAGGAGTACTGTATATATAATTAATTCCACTGGTCTGCGTGTGAAGAGGCTCCCAGGCAAAATTAGAATCAAGTGGTTTTGAACTGATTCCATTTTGTGTGGAATGCTGATGTCAATTTACTGTACCTAATAAGTCAAATATTTATCCTGGCAAAGGATAGTGGTTCATTACACACGAGTAATGTTCCCCTAATATGCAGGAGGTCTGAGATACTCTACTGCTCACCGAGAGTCTGGAGAATGAATGTAACACTTTCACTGTGTGCTCATTAAGGATTATTCAAACCACAATTGGTATAATGAACTCCCATTGAGTCTCTTTATTTCCGTTTCAAAGAGGAAATTACGTGATATTACAAATCTCTTGGATGCATACAACAGTGTGACAGTATACATTTTATTTGCTGTTCGCTCTACCTAGTTATTTTATTTACTGGACTGTTTGCTCTACCTAGTTATTTTATTTACTGGACTGTTCGCTCTACCTAGTTATTTTATTTACTGGACTGTTCGCTCTACCTAGTAATTGTATTTGCTGTTCGCTCTACCTAGTTATTTTATTTCCTGTTCGCTCTACCTAGTTATTTTATTTGCTGTTCGCTCTACCTAGTTATTTTAATTACTGGACTGTTTGCTCTACCTAGTTATTTTATTTCCTGTTCGCTCTACCTAGTAATTTTATTTGCTGTTCGCTCTACCTAGTTATTTTATTTCCTGTTCGCTCTACCTAGTTATTTTATTTGCTGTTCGCTCTACCTAGTTATTTTAATTACTGGACTGTTTGCTCTACCTAGTTATTTTATTTCCTGTTCGCTCTACCTAGTTATTTTATTTGCTGTTCGCTCTACCTAGTAATTTTATTTACTGGACTGTTCGCTCTACCTAGTTATTTTATTTGCTGTTCGCTCTACCTAGTTATTTTATTTACTGGACTATTCGCTCTACCTAGTTATTTTATTTCCTGTTCGCTCTACCTAGTTATTTTATTTACTGGACTGTTCGCTCTACCTAGTAATTTTATCTGCTGTTCGCTCTACCTAGTTATTTTATTTACTGTTCTCTACCTAGTTATTTTATTTACTGTTCTCTACCTAGTTATTTTATTTACTTTTCCCTCTGCCTAGTTATTTTATTTACTTTTCCCTCTACCTAGTTATTTTATTTACTGTTCCCTCTACGTAGTTATTTTATTTACTTTTCCCTCTGTCTAGTTATTTTATTTACTTTTCCCTCTGCCTAGTTATTTTATTTACTTTTCCCTCTGCCTAGTTATTTTATTTACTTTTCCCTCTGCCTAGTTATTTTATTTACTTTTCCCTCTGCCTAGTTATTTTATTTGCTGTTCAGTACCTAGTTATTTTATTTACTGTTCCCTCTGCCTAGTTATTTTATTTACTGTTCCCTCTGCCTAGTTATTTTATTTACTTTTCCCTCTGCCTAGTTATTTTATTTACTTTTCCCTCTGCCTAGTTATTTTATTTACTTTTCCCTCTGCCTAGTTATTTTATTTACTTTTCCCTCTGCCTAGTTATTTTATTTGCTGTTCAGTACCTAGTTATTTTATTTACTGTTCCCTCTGCCTAGTTATTTTATTTACTGTTCCCTCTGCCTAGTTATTTTATTTACTTTTCCCTCTGCCTAGTGCTTGGCAAGTTTCACACAATGTTTGTATATTATTCTTAAATGACCATGCAAAATATTGCCAACGTGATGTTGGTGAAAACAGCCTGTTAAAACAAATATAAAACATCCTGTACCTTCTAGAAAACCATCCAGGGGTGCATACGGCTATTGTGGAACTCAGCACATTGTGTTGTCTCTGTTCTCATACATAACCTGTGAACATCATATGAAATCCTCAATGTCATTTATTTATTCAGTCTATTAAGGAAAATACAAGACAATCAGTGTCTATGCCTACTATATCTACACTGCTCAAAAAAATAAAGGGAACACTTAAACAACACAATGTAACTCCAAGTCAATCACACTTCTGTGAAATCAAACTGTCCACTTAGGAAGCAACACTGATTGACAATACATTTCACATGCTGTTGTGCAAATGGAATAGACAACAGGTGGAAATTATAGGCAATTAGCAAGACACCCCCAATAAAGGAGTGGTTCTGCAGGTGATAACCACAGACCACTTCTCAGTTCCTATGCTTCCTGGCTGATGTTTTGGTCACTTTTGAATGCTGGCGGTGCTTTCACTCTAGTGGTAGCATGAGACGGAGTCTACAACCCACACAAGTGGCTCAGGTAGTGCAGCTCATCCAGGATGGAACATCAATGCGAGCTGTGGCAAGAAGGTTTGCTGTGTCTGTCAGCGTAGTGTCCAGAGCATGAAGGCGCTACCAGGAGACAGGCCAATACATCAGGAGACGTGGAGGAGGCCGTAGGAGGGCAACAACCCAGCAGCAGGACCGCTACCTCCGCCTTTGTGCAAGGAGGAGCAGGAGGAGCACTGCCAGAGCACTGCAAAATGACCTCCAGCAGGCCACAAATGTGCATGTGTCTGCTCAAACGGTCAGAAACAGACTCCATGAGGGTGGTATGAGGGCCCGACGTCCACAGGTGGGGGTTGTGCTTACAGCCCAACACCGTGCAGGACGTTTTTCATTTGCCAGAGAACACCAAGATTGGCAAATTCGCCACTGGCGCCCTGTGCTCTTCACAGAAGAAAGCAGGTTCACACTGAGCACATGTGACAGACGTGACAGAGTCTGGAGACGCCGTGGAGAATGTTCTGCTGCCTGCAACATCCTCCAGCATGACCGGTTTGGCGGAGTGTCAGTTATGGTGTGGGGTGGCATTTCTTTGGGGGGCCGCACAGCCCTCCATGTGCTCGCCAGAGGTAGCCTGACTGCCATTAGGTACCGAGATGAGATCCTCAGACCCCTTGTGAGACCATATGCTGGTGCGGTTGGCCCTGGGTTCCTCCTAATGCAAGAAAATGATAGACCTCATGTGGCTGGAGTGTGTCAGCAGTTCTGCAATGGACTGGCCCGCCCGTTCCCCAGACCTGAATCCAATTGAGCAAATCTGGGACATCATGTCTCGCTTCATCCACCAACGCCACGTTGCACCACAGACTGTCCAGGAGTTGGCGGATGCTTTAGTCCAGGTCTGGGAGGATATCCCTCAGGAGACCATCCGCCACCTCATCAGGAGCATGCCCAGGCGTTGTAGGGAGGTCATACAGACACGTGGAGGCCACACACACTACTGAGCCTCATTTTGACTTGTTTTAAGGACATGACATCAAAGTTGGATCAGCCTGTAGTGTGGTTTTCCACTTTAATTTTGAGTGTGACTCCAAATCCAGACCTCCATGGGTTGATACATTTGATTTCCATTGATAATTTTTGTGTGATTTTGTTGTCAGCACATTCAACTATGTAAAGAAAAAAGTATTTAATAAGAATATTTAATTCATTCAGATCTAGGATGTGTTTTTTTAGTGTTCCCTTTATTTTTTTGAGCAGTGTATATCTACACCTGCATTGCTTGCTGTTTGGAGTTTTAGGCTGGGTTTCTGTACAGAGTACAGAGTAGTATGTGTTTGCAAGGCTGTGTATATTGGCACCAAACTAGTATTTACATACATTGTTTTGATAATGCAAATGTTAGGGTTGCATGACTTTGTGAACTTGCCATAACAGCCTCCCTCACTATCACAATGCTAATAAAATGAGGGGAATGTGGCTTTGCAGATCTATCGACTGGGTTAGTTCTGGTATAACCAATATGTTCCCACAACAAATCACTATGGCATCCAATGACCGTAAACTACATTATATAAATCGTATCTTAAATTTGATCATCCTGCTGTTTCAGGAATTTTCCTGCACGGCATGAAATGCAAGCTTGTAGTCTATTTGAGGTTTAAAATGGCTTCTAACGTTTGTAATATCCACTTTGATTTGCCCTAATGAAAAATGTATCAAATCCTACAAAAAAACGTCCATTAATTATTATTATTCTGTTGCTGGCGGATTATTTTCTCCTGTGTGAAACTGGCTCAAATTATTTGTATCCTCTGCAATGCTACTAACTAATCAATGGATTTTTTTGTTGTTGACTATTACATTCTCTCTGCAATAAACCCTATGAGTTAATAATGTCAATCATAATATTGATCATATCTGAGAAGAAACACCCCAAAATGAGTCGTTTATGAACAGGAACAGAAGTCGTGGGGATAGAGATAACTGTGTTATCTAGTATATCTACTATGTTGTCTACTATATCTACTGTGTTATCTACTATATCTACTATGTTGTCTACTTTATCTACTGTGTTATTTAGTACATCTACTTTATCTACTGTGTTATTTAGTATATCTACTATATCTACTGTGTTATCTACTATATCTACTGTGTTATTTACTATATCTACTATGTTGTCTACTATATCTACAGTGTTGTTTACTATATCTACTGTGTTATTTACTATATCTACTGTGTTATCTACTATATCTACTATGTTGTCTACTTTATCTACTGTGTTATTTAGTACATCTACTTTATCTACTGTGTTATTTAGTATATCTACTATATCTACTGTGTTATCTACTATATCTACTGTGTTATTTACTATATCTACTATGTTGTCTACTATATCTACAGTGTTGTCTACTATATCTACTGCGTTATCTACTATATCTACTGTGTTATCTACTATATCTACTATATCTACTGCGTTATCTACCATATCTACTGTGTTATCTACCATATCTACTGTGTTATCTACTATATCTACTATGTTGTCTACTTTATCTACTGTGTTATCTACTATATCTACTATGTTGTCTACTTTATCTACTGTGTTATTTAGTACATCTACTTTATCTACTGTGTTATTTAGTATATCTACTATATCTACTGTGTTATCTACTATATCTACTGTGTTATTTACTATATCTACTATGTTGTCTACTATATCTACAGTGTTGTTTACTATATCTACTGTGTTATTTACTATATCTACTGTGTTATCTACTATATCTACTATGTTGTCTACTTTATCTACTGTGTTATTTAGTACATCTACTTTATCTACTGTGTTATTTAGTATATCTACTATATCTACTGTGTTATCTACTATATCTACTGTGTTATTTACTATATCTACTATGTTGTCTACTATATCTACAGTGTTGTCTACTATATCTACTGCGTTATCTACTATATCTACTGTGTTATCTACTATATCTACTATATCTACTGCGTTATCTACCATATCTACTGTGTTATCTACCATATCTACTGTGTTATCTACTATATCTACTATGTTGTCTACTTTATCTACTGTGTTATCTACTATATCTACTATGTTGTCTACTTTATCTACTGTGTTATTTAGTACATCTACTTTATCTACTGTGTTATTTAGTATATCTACTATATCTACTGTGTTATCTACTATATCTACTGTGTTATTTACTATATCTACTATGTTGTCTACTATATCTACAGTGTTGTTTACTATATCTACTGTGTTATTTACTATATCTACTGTGTTATCTACTATATCTACTATGTTGTCTACTTTATCTACTGTGTTATTTAGTACATCTACTTTATCTACTGTGTTATTTAGTATATCTACTATATCTACTGTGTTATCTACTATATCTACTGTGTTATTTACTATATCTACTATGTTGTCTACTATATCTACAGTGTTGTCTACTATATCTACTGCGTTATCTACTATATCTACTGTGTTATCTACTATATCTACTATATCTACTGCGTTATCTACCATATCTACTGTGTTATCTACCATATCTACTGTGTTATTTACTATATCTACTGTGTTATTTACTATATCTACTGTGTTGTCTACTATATCTGAGTGGAAAAAGTGTGATGATTTTGTATTTCTGATAGTCGTTGATACCGTTAAACCTTTCTCTGTGTCATGTAGGCTTATTGTAGCTTACACCTCTTTGCCAGTTTGAAATGCCTCTCCATCTCAAGCAGATAGTTCTTGTTATTAACATTAGATTTTATAGTGACGTTTTTGTACATTCTGGAGAATCACAACAATGCAGGTTGTTTCCCGTCAGTGATGGGTTGGTCCTGTTTACAGATGGTGTCGCATATGAATCTCCCCTAATGATTTAACTGATGAAATGACACAGCTGTTTCAGAAGTTTACCAGAGCTAGAACTCTGTCAGAGAATGTTAGCATTGTTACATCTAGTGGCTTATCCATTGAAAAAGTGTCATCCTACAAGTACCTAGGTATTTGGTTGGATGACAAGTTGTCCTTTAAAGTTAATGTGGATAATCTTGTGACAAATCTTAAATTGAAATTGGGTTTTTATTTTCGTAATAAGGCTGGCTTCCCGCTTATGGCTAGAAAGAAGCTTGTTCAGGCCACTTTTCTCTCTGTAATTGATTATGGTGACTTGTTGTGTATGCACGCAACCTCCTCCGTATTACAGAGACTGGACTCTGTATATCATGCAACCTCCTCTGTCTGACAGAGACTGGACTCTGTTTATCATGCAGCCTCCTCTGTCTTACAGAGACTGGACTCTGTTTATCATGCAGCCTCCTCTGTCTGACAGAGACTGGACTCTGTTTATCATGCAACCTCCTCCGTCTGACAGAGACTGGTCTCTGTTTATCATGACACCTCTGTCTGACAGAGACTGATCTCTGTTTATCATGCCTCCTCTGTCTTACAGAGACTGGACTCTGTTTATCATGCAACCTCCTCCGTCTTACAGAGACAGGACTCTGTTTATCATGCAGCCTCCTCTGTCTGACAGAGACTGGTCTCTGTTTATCATGCCTCCTCTGTCTTACAGAGACTGGTCTCTGTTTATCATGCCTCCTCTCTCTTACAGAGACTGGACTCTGTTTATCATGCAACCTCCTCCGACTTACAGAGACAGGACTCTGTTTATCATGCAACCTCTGTCTGACAGAGACAGGACTCTGTTTATCATGCATCTTTGCGCTTTATTACAAACGTCAAGACACTCATCCACCATTGCACATTGTACCAAATGGAAGGTTGGACCTCACTTTATATGCGCAGAAATATACATTTGTAAACTCCCTCTTTACCTCTGTAGTCTGGTCTCCTTCACCACCAGTTACCATACCCGGTCTGCTAGGTGGTTGCTACAAAGTCCTTTTGGGTAAACTCCCTCTTTACCTCTGTAGTCTGGTCTCCTTCACCACCAGTTAACATACCCGGTCTGCTAGGTGGTTGCTACTTAAAGTCCCCAGGACATTCACAGTATTTGCCAAGACTGCATTCTCTTCTTGTCCAACTGATGCATGGAATAATCTACAATCCATGCTTCATCTAGATACAGTGCCTTGCGAAAGTATTCGGCCCCCTTGAACTTTGCGACCTTTTGCCACATTTCAGGCTTCAAACATAAAGATATAAAACTGTATTTTTTTGTGAAGAATCAACAACAAGTGGGACACAATCATGAAGTGGAACGACATTTATTGGATATTTCAAACTTTTTTAACAAATCAAAAACTGAAAAATTGGGCGTGCAAAATTATTCAGCCCCCTTAAGTTAATACTTTGTAGCGCCACCTTTTGCTGCGATTACAGCTGTAAGTCGCTTGGGGTATGTCTCTATCAGTTTTGCACATCGAGAGACTGAATTTTTTTCCCAGTCCTCCTTGCAAAACAGCTCGAGCTCAGTGAGGTTGGATGGAGAGCATTTGTGAACAGCAGTTTTCAGTTCTTTCCACAGATTCTCGATTGGATTCAGGTCTGGACTTTGACTTGGCCATTCTAACACCTGGATATGTTTATTTTTGAACCATTCCATTGTAGATTTTGCTTTATGTTTTGGATCATTGTCTTGTTGGAAGACAAATCTTCGTCCCAGTCTCAGGTCTTTTGCAGACTCCATCAGGTTTTCTTCCAGAATGGTCCTGTATTTGGCTCCATCCATCTTCCCATCAATTTTAACCATCTTCCCTGTCCCTGCTGAAGAAAAGCAGGCCCAAACCATGATGCTGCCACCACCATGTTTGACAGTGGGGATGGAGTGTTCAGGGTGATGAGCTGTGTTGCTTTTACGCCAAACATAAAATTTTGCATTGTTGCCAAAAAGTTCAATTTTGGACCAGAGCACCATCTTCCACATGTTTGGTGTGTCTCCCAGGTGGCTTGTGGCAAACTTTAAACGACACTTTTTATGGATATCTTTAAGAAATGGCTTTCTTCTTGCCACTCTTCCATAAAGGCCAGATTTGTGCAATATACGACTGATTGTTGTCCTATGGACAGTCTCCCACCTCAGCTGTAGATCTCTGCAGTTCATCCAGAGTGATCATGGGCCTCTTGGCTGCATCTCTGATCAGTCTTCTCCTTGTATGAGCTGAAAGTTTAGAGGGACGGCCAGGTCTTGGTAGATTTGCAGTGGTCAGATACTCCTTCCATTTCAATATTATCGCTTGCACAGTGCTCCTTGGGATGTTTAAAGCTTGGGAAAACTTTTTGTATCCAAATCCGGCTTTAAACTTCTTCACAACAGTATCTCGGACCTGCCTGGTGTGTTCCTTGTTCTTCATGATGCTCTCTGCGCTTTTGACGGACCTCTGAGACGATCACAGTGCAGGTGCATTTATACGGAGAGTTGATTACACACAGGTGGATTGTATTTATCATCATTAGTCATTTAGGTCAACATTGGATCATTCAGAGATCCTCACTGAACTTCTGGAGAGAGTTTGCTGCACTGAAAGTAAAGGGGCTGAATAATTTTGCACGCCCAATTTTTCAGTTTTTGATTTGTTAAAAAAGTTTGAAATATCCAATAAATGTCGTTCCACTTCATGATTGTGTCCCACTTGTTGTTGATTCTTCACAAAAAAATACAGTTTTATATCTTTATGTTTGAAGCCTGAAATGTGGCAAAAGGTCGCAAAGTTCAAGGGGGCCGAATACTTTCGCAAGGCACTGTATCTACTATATCTATCGTATCTACTATATCTACTGTTACCTACAATATCTACTGTGTTATCTACTCTGCTGTCTACTTTATCTACTGTGTTATCTACTATATCTACTGTGTTGTCTACTATATCTGAGTGGAAAAAGCGTGATGATTTTGTATTTTTGATAGTCGTTGATACCGTGAAACTTTCTCTGTGTCATGTAGGCTTATTGTAGCTTACACCTCTTTGCCAGTTTGAAATGCCTCTCCATCTCAAGCAGATAGTTCTTGTTATTAACATTAGATTTTATAGTGACGTTTTTGTACATTCTGGAGAATCACGACAATGCAGGCTGTTTCCCGTCAGTGATGGGTTGGTCCTGTTTACAGATGGTGTCGCATATGAATCTCCCCTAATGATTTAACTAATGAAAGGACACAGCTGTTTCAGATGTTTACCAGAGCAAGAACTCTGCCCGAGAATGTAGTCCTTGGTTCACTCCAGACCTGTCTGCCCTTGACTAGCAC
The DNA here is from genome assembly GCF_057628025.1 of Oncorhynchus mykiss. NCBI lineage: Eukaryota > Metazoa > Chordata > Actinopteri > Salmoniformes > Salmonidae > Oncorhynchus > Oncorhynchus mykiss. Next base: position 8,295,773 of record NC_143032.1, read on the forward strand.
AAAAATATCCTGTGGCGTTCTGCATTAGCATCGAAGAGTCCCCGTGATATGCAACTTTTCAGGGAAGTTAGGAACAAATATACACAGGCAGTTAGAAAAGCTAAGGCAAGCTTTTTCAAACAGAAATTTGCATCCTGTAGTACTAACTCAAGAAAGTTCTGGGTCACTGTAAAGTCAATGGAGACTAAGAGCACCTCCTCACAGCTGCCCACTGCTCTGAGGCTAGGAAAGACTGTCACCACTGATAAATCCACTATAATTGAGAATTTCAACAAGCATTTCTCTACGGCTGGCCATGGTTTCCACATGGCTACCCCTACCCTGGTCAACTGCCCGGCAACCCGCCAAAGCCCCCACCATTTCTCCTTTACCCAAATCCAGATAGCTGATGTTCTGAAAGAGCTGCAAAATCTGGACCCCTACAAATCAGCCGAGCTAGACAATCTGGACCCTCTCTTTCTAAAATGATCTGCCGAAATTGTTGCAACCCCTATTACTAGCCTGTTCAACCTCTCTTTCGTATCGTCTGAGATTCCCAAAGATTGGAAAGCTGCCGCGGTCATCCCCTCTTCAAAGGAGGTGACACTCTAGACCCAAACTGCTACAGACCTACAGTATATCTATCCTACCCTGTCTTTCTAAGGTCTTCGAAAGCCAAGTTAACAATCAGATTACTGACCATTTCGAATCCCACCATACCTTCTCCGCTATGCAATCTGGTTTCAGAGCTGATCATGGGTGCACCTCAGCCACGCTCGAGGTTCTAAACTCTAAAATACTTATTTTCCACCATTTATTAAAAATCCTACAATGTGATTTTCTGGATTTTTTTTCTAATTTTGTCTGTCATAGTTGAAGTGTCCCTATGATGAACATTACAGGCCTCTCTCATCTTTTTAAGTGGGAGAACTTGCACAATTGGTGGCTGACTAAATACTTTTTTTTCCCCACTGTAAAAGATGTATGCGTCCATGACTGTAAGTCTCTTTGGTAGAAAAGCATCTGCTAAATGGCATATATCATTACATTATTAATTCCATTTCATGTTGTTTATCACCACTCCAGGCACTGGTGTGAACACACTGTGGAGGAAAGAGTGGACCAGATTTCCCCCCGTCTTGAGTGTGAGGTGGACTGTTCCGAGGTGTGCTTTTCAACATGCAGGACTGGAGGCTGGAAGTGGACAGGATGCGCCACAAACACGGGGGGCCGGGGGAGGGGGTGGAGGGGGGGGGGGGGGATGATGACATTGAACTGTACTACAAACAACTGGGTTCCAGCTGTGTGCTTCTTACCCAAGTCCCGAGATAACCAATCACATAACTAGGACTCCAAAATGTTCAATAATGATACCAAATCTATTGACATTGAGCTTGATGAGCTTGATGACTGTGGGCATTTTTTCTTACTTTTCATTGTTCTAAATAGAAACTGCTAGAAGGGCTATGGATCATATTAGACTGTGTAAAAATGATGGAAAATGGTTTTCGATGCCCCCCCAAAATGGGAGGACTCCTAGACCCCCCGCCGAGTTATGTTCCCCCCCACTTTTAAAACCAAACTCCTGATATATACAGTACCAGTCAAAAGTTTGGACACACCAACTCATTAAAGGGTTTTTCTTTATTTTTTTTGTATTATAGAATAATAGTGAAGACATCAAACTATGAACACATGGAATAATGTAGTAACCAAAGAAGTGTTCAAAAAAATCAAAACCAGCTTCATGAGGTTTTCACTTTGAATGCTGCATTTCAGTTAACACGTGTGTTAAAAGTACATTTGTAGAATTTCTTTCCTTCTTAATGCTTTTTGTCTCAAGTAGTTAGCTGTGTGTGACAAGGTAGGGGTGGTATACAGAAGACAGCCCTATTTGGTAAAAGACAAAGTCCATATTATGGCAAGAAAAGCTCAAATAAGTAAAGAGAAAATGACAGGCCATCATTATTTTATGACATGAAGGTCAGTCAATACGGAACATTACAAGTGTAGTCGCAAAAACCATCAAGATGAAACTGTCTCTCATGAGGACCACCACAGGAAAGGAAGACCCAGAGGTACCTCTGCTGCAGAGGATAAGTTCATTACAGTTAACTGTCTCTCATGAGGACCACCACAGGAAAGGAAGACCCAGAGGTACCTCTGCTGCAGAGGATAAGTTCACTACAGTTAACTGGCTCTCATGAGGACCACCACAGGAAAGGAAGACCCAGAGGTACCTCTGCTGCAGAGGATAAGTTCATTACAGTTAACTGTCTCTCATGAGGACCACAACAGGAAAGGAAGACCCAGAGGTACCTCTGCTATGATGAAACTGTCTCTCATGAGGACCACAACAGGAAAGGAAGACCCAGAAGTACCTCTGTTGCAGAGGATAAGTTCATTAGAGTTAACTGTCTCTCATGAGGACCACAACAGGAAAGGAAGACCCAGAGGTACCTCTGCCGCAGAGGATAAGTTCATTAGAGTTACAAGCCTCAAAAATTGCAGCCCAAATAAATGCTTCACAGAGTTCAAGAAACAGACACATCTCAACGTCAACTGTTCAGAGGAGACTGCGTGAATCAGGCCTTCATGGTTAAATCGCTGCAAAGAAACCACTACTAAAGGACACCAATAAGAAGAAGAGACTTGCTTGGCCATAGAAACATGAGCAATGGACATTAGACCGGTGGAAATCTGTCCTTTGGTCTGATGAGTGCAAATTTGAGATTTTTGGTTCCAACATCTGTGTCTTTGTGATACGCAGAGTAGGTGAACGGATGATCTCTGCATGTGTGGTTCCCACCGTGAAGCATGGAGGACGAGGTGTGATGGTGTGGGGGTGTTTTGCTGGTGACACTGTCTGTGATTTATTTAGAATTCAAGGCACACTTATCCAGCATGGCTACCACAGCATTCTGCAGCGATACGCCATCCCATCTGATTTGTGGGACTATCATTTGTTTTTCAACAGGACAATGACCCAACACACCTCCATGCTGTCTAAGGGATATGTGACATCAGATGACCTGAACTCCACAATCACCCAACCTCAACCCAAGTGAGATGGTTTGGGATGAGTTGGACCGCAGAGTGAAGGAAAAGCAGCCAACAAGTGCTCAGCATATGTAGGAACTCCTTCAAGACTGTTGGAAAAGCATTCCAAGTGAAGCTGGTTGAGAGAATGACAAGAGTGTGCAAAGCTGTCATCATGGCAAGGGGTGTTTTACTTTGAAGAATCTCAAATATATTTTAATTTTTGAACATTTTTTGGTTACTACATGATTCCATATGTGTTATTTCATAGTCTCTTCACAATTATGCTACAATATAGAAAATAGTTTTTTTTTTAAAGTTGCATAGTGTGTATAATATATATGTCTGTCTTAACGATAACATTGTCTGAGTTAGTAAACTTTAAAAATAAAAAAGTTGTAATTTAGCAGACGCTCTTATCTAGAGTGACTTTCTATTCGGAAAGTTTTCATGTTTTATTTATTTCACCTTTATTTAACCAGGTAGGCCAGTTGAGAACAAGTTCTCACTTAAAACTGCGACCTGGCCAAGATCAAGCAAAGCAGTGCGACAAAAACAACAACAGAGTTTCACAAACAAACATACAGTCAATAACACAAAAGAAAATACAATTTTAAAAAATCGATGTACAGTGTGTTCAAATGTAGAAGAGTGGGGAGGTGGGCAATAAATAGGTCCTAGAGACGAAAATAATTACAATTTCGCATTAACACTGGAGTGATAGATGTGCAGATGATGATGTGCAAGTAGAGATACTGGGGCGCAAAAGAGCAAGGGTAAGTAATAATATGGGGATGATGTAGTCGGGTGTGCTATTTACAGATTGGCTGAGTACAGGTACAGTGATCGGTAAGCTGCTCAGACAGCTGATGCTTAAAAGTTAAAGAGGGAGACTCCAGCTTCAGAGATTTTTGCAATTCGTTCCAGTCATTGGCAGCAGAGAGCGCGTGCTACAGGTGGGTGCTGCTATGGTGACAGGCGAGCTGAGATAAAGGGGGACTTTACCTAGCAGGGTCCTGTAGATGACCTGGAGCCATTGGGTTTGGCGACGAGTATGAAGCAAGGGCCAGCCAACGAGAGAGTACAGGTCGCAGTGGTGGGTCGTATATGGGGCTTTGGTGACAAAACGGATGGCAGTGATAGATTGCATCCAATTTATTGAGTAGGGTATTGGAGGCTATTTTGTAAATGACATCGCCGAAGTTGAGGATTGGTAGAATGGTCAGTTTTACAAGGGTATGTTTGGCAGCATGAGTGAAGGAGGCTTTGTTTGCGAAATAGGAAGTTAATTCTAGATTTAACTTTGGATTGGAGATGTTTGATGTGAGTCTGGAAGGAGAGTTTACAGTCTAACCAGACACCTAGGTATTTGTAGTTGTCCACGTATTCTAAGTCAGAGCCGTCCAGAGTAGTGATGTTGGACAGGCGGGCAGGTGCAGGCAGCGATCGGTTGAAGAGCATGCATTTAGTTTTACTTGTATTTAAGAGCAATTGGAGGCCACGGAAGGAGAGTTGTATGGCATTGAAGCTTGCCTGGAGGGTTGTTAACGCAGTGTCCAAAGAAGGGCCAGAAGTATACAGAATGGTGTCGTCTGCGTAGAGGTGGATCAGAGACTCACCAGCAGCAAGAGAAACATCATTGATCTATACAGAGAAGAGAGTCGGTCCAAGAATTGAACCCTGTGGCACCCCCATAGGGACTGCCAGAGGCCCGGACAACACACCCTTCAATTTGACACACTGAACTCTATCAGGGAAGTAGTTGGTGAACCAGGCGAGGCAATCATTTGAGAAACCAAGGCTGTCGAGTCTGCCGATGAGGATGTGGTGATTGACAGAGTCAAAAGCCTTGGCCAGGTCAATGAATACGGCTGCACAGTATTGGTTCTTATCGATGGCGGTTAAGATATCGTTTAGGACCTTGAGCGTGGCTGAGGTGCACCCATGACCAGCTCTGAAACCAGATTGCATAGCGGAGAAGGTATGGTGGGATTCGAAATGGTCGCTAATCTGTTTGTTGACTTGGCTTTCGAAGATCTTAGAAAGGCAGGGTAGGATAGATATAAGTCTGTAGCAGTTTGGGTCAAGAGTGTCCCCCCCTTTGAAGAGGGGGATGACCGCAGCTGCTTTCCAATCTTTGGGAATCTCAGACGACACGAAAGAGAGGTTGAACAGGCGAGTAATAGGGGTGGCAACAATTTCGGTAGATAATTTTTAAAAGAAAGGGTCCAGATTGTTCAGCCCGGCTGATTTGTAGGGGTCCAGATTCTGGACTGACTGGATTTGGGAGAAGGGGAAATGGGGAGGCTTGGCCAGGTTGCTGTGGGGGGTGCAGTGCTGTTGACCGGGGTAGGGGTAGCCAGGTGGCATGGCCAGCCGTAGGGAATTGCTTATTGAAATTCTCAATTATAGTGGATTTATCGGTGGTGACAGCGTTTCCTATCTTCAGTGCAGTGGGCAACTGGGAGGAGGTGTTCTTATTCTCCATGGACTTTACAGTGCCCCAGAACTTTTTTGAGTTTGTGTTGCAGGAAGCAAATTTCTGCTTGAAAAAGCTAGCCTTGGCTTTTCTAACTGCCTGTGTATATTGGTTTCTAGCTTCCCTGAAAAGTTGCATATCACGGGGGCTTTTCGATGCTAATGCAGAACGCCATAGGATGTTTTTGTGTTGGTTAAGGGCAGTCAGGTCTGGAGAGAACCAAGCGCTATATCTGTTCCTGGTTCAACATTTCTTGAATGGAGCATGCTTATTTAAGATGGTGAGGAAGGCATTTAAAAAAAATATCCAGGCATCCTCTACTGACGGGATGAGATCAATATCCTTCCAGGATACCCGGGCCAGGTCAATTAGAAAGGCATGCTCGCTGAAGTGTTTCAGGGAGCGTTTGACAGTGATGAGTGGAGGTTGTTTGACCGCTGACCCATTATGGATGCAGGCAATGAGGCAGTGATCGCTCAGATCTTGGTTGAAAACAGCAGAGGTGTATTTAGAGGGCAAGTTGGTTAGGATGATATCTATGAGGGTGCCCGTGTTTACGGCTTTGGGGTGGTACCTGGTAGGTTCATTGATCATTTGTGTGAAATTGAGGGCATCAAGCTTAGATTGTAGGATGGCCGGAATGTTAAGCATGTTCTAGTTTAGGACGCCTAGCAGCACGAGCTCTGAAGATAGATGGGGGGCAATCAGTCCACATATGGTTTCCAGAGCACAGCTGGGGGCAGAGGGTGGTCTATAGCAGGCGGCAACAGAGAGAGACTTGTTTTTAGAGAGGTGGATTTTTAAAAGTAGAAGTTCAAATTGTTTGGGTATAGACCTGGATAGTAGGACAGAACTCTGCAGGCTATCTTTGCAGTAGATTGCTACACCGCCCCCTTTGGCCGTTCTATCTGGTCTGAAAATGTTGTAGTTAGGGATGAAAATTTCAGAATTTTTGGTGGTCTCCCTAAGCCAGGATTCAGACACATCCGAGATGGCAGAGTGTGCTAAAGCAGTGAATAAAACAAACGTAGGGAGGAGGCTTCTGATGTTAACATGCATGAAACCAAGGCTATTACAGTTACAGAAGTCATCAAAAGAGGGCGCCTGGGGCATAGGAGTGGAGCTAGGCACTGCAGGGCCTGGATTCACCTCTACATCACCAGGGGAACAGAGGAGGAGTAGGATAAAGGTACGGCTAAAAGCTATGAGAAGTGGTCGTCTAGAACGTCTGCGGGCGATAAAATAGCTTCAAGGTATAATGTACAGACAAAGGAATGGTAGGATGTGAATACATTGGAGGTAAACATAGGTATTGAGTGATGATGAGAGAGATATTGTCTCTAGAAACATCATTGAAACCAGGTGATGTCATCGCATGTGTGGGAGGTGGAACTGAAAGGTTGGATACGGTATATTGAGCAGGGCTAGAGGCTCTACAGTGAAATAAGCCAATAAACACTAACCAGAACAGCAATGGACAAGGCATATTGATATTAAGGAGAGGCATGCTTAGTCGAGTGATCATAAGTGTCCAGTGAGTAGTGAGGTTGGTTGGGGTCACGGCGATTCAGACAGCTAGCTGGGCCATCGGTAGCAAGCTAGCATAGGATGGAGGTCTGTTTTTAGCCACCTCATGCATTTCCGTCGGTAGATTAGTGGGGTTCCGTGTGGTAGAGGAGATCAATCCAATTGGCAAAATAGATATAGTTATAGTGACCCAAGAAAAATTGTCCGATAGACCTATTCAGATAGCAGTCGATAAGACAGCTAACGATCAGCAGGCCGCAGATGCGCGTTCAGGTAACGTCGCGACGGAGGGGCCAGTTGGATAACTCCCTCGGGCAGATAACTCCGGATAGGTGATTGTAGCCCATGAGTGGCTGATGGAACTCTTCAGCTGGCTAGCTCCAGAATAATTGATGTTTGCTCCAGGACCGACGTAAGCCAATAGTCACACGGATAGCAGCTAGCTAGCTGCGAGATCCAGGTGTAAATGTCCAGAGCTTGCGGTTGAATTCCGGGGATATGGAGAGAAAAATAGGTCCGGTATGTTCTGGTCTAAGTCGCGTTGTACAAAACTGGCGATAGATTTTCGAGCTAAAGGATAGCTGATGACCACAAACAGTGGTTAGCTGAATACTAACGTTAACCAGTGAACTGGATAGCTTCTGGTTAACTTCTGGCTATTGTGGATTTCAGTATTGATGTCAATAATACTTTTTTTTTTTACATTTGCTGAGGCGGGTTGCAGGAGTGTTTTGAAGTTGAGTTTTTGGAAAATAAAACATATAAAAGATATGCGAAGAAAGTTGTAAATATATACAAATATAATAATACATATATATATATATAATATATTTTCACACGACAAGACAAGACGAGGACAAAAGACGTCTGACTGCTTTGCCATCTTGGGATGAGTAAAGGGTCTGAATACTTATGTAAATGTGATTTTTTTTATTTTTATTTTTTTAAATCAGCAAAATTTTCTGAACCTGTTTTTGTTTTGTTGTTACGGGGTATTGTGTGTATATTGATGAAGGGAAAAAAAAAACATTTTAGGATAAGGCTGTAACAAATGTGGAAAAAGTCAAGTGTTCTGAATACTTCCGGACTGCACTGTATAGTAGCAATTAGGGTCCTGTACCATGCGCTGGTGCACGTTGACAGATTTTACACCTAGTCGGCTCCTGGATTTGAAGTAGAGCCCTTTCGGTAACCGGCTCAGCCGCCTTACTTCCTGACGCATTTTGACAGCAGGTGGCAGTAAAAATGGACTGCATATTGAGAAGAGATTGAAATCTCTCTCTCCCCCTCTGCCACCCCTCTGTGGTCAAGGTGTTGGTGTGCGGAGCCACTGCTACTCCACATGGGGCTGCCAGGACTTCCCTGGGTTGCACAACTCCTCTCTGATGCCTATGGAGCTGTGCTGTGGCAGCCTGTGGGACCTGAGCTGAAGGAATGTGTCTGACCAGACCCGTACCTACAGCCTGCTGCCTGGTCAGTGCTTTAGGGCTAGACCTCTCTCCACAGCGTCGCCTTCTCTGCCACTCACAGTACTACACTCTGACTGAGGACCATTTGATTGAGGAAAATTGTCCGATTGATGACAAAATATTCTAATGGCTTTGAATGTCTAATATAAGTTTTCAAATATCACTCTTTCGGAATAGGAGGTTTAGACACAGTTATTTTTTCTTGTGGGTTAAAAAATGTAGCTTCTGGAGCTCTGCCACCTGTATTATGTGGGGAGGGGTGCACTATCGTTGAAAGAAAGCACTTCCATTTACAGGGCAGCTAGCTGTATGTTCATCCTAACATGGTCCACAGACGGGACCTGAGCTGTGTACATCATAACCCTTAGGTATACATTAGAAATGTGTGTAACGGTCGGGGGAGAATGCAGCAAGGCACAGTACCTTCCCTTGAGCTGTGAAAGCCAATGTGTGGTGAGCGTTGTCCCACAGAGTAACTTGGTGAGTGCGCTTTGGGTTGAATTAAAATGCAATTGTTTATTATTGCTGCCCATTTAGCCCTGTTATCTGTCTGTGTGTGTTTGTTGATTTGTCATTCTGTCAGAGGAGGAGAGGAGTCCCCCCTGAGGATGACGCTGGGATTAGACCTGGTCTCTGTTCACCTGAGGAACCTAAAATAAAACGGTTTGCTAGTAGCTCAAGGAGAACTGCTCTTTCAAGATGAAGAACAGCTGAAACGCTCAGTTCGCCTACTCCGTTATTTTTCTGTTAATTCTGAAATTGGTACCGGAACACATGACAAAAATAAAGACCCTTTATAATAAAGCATTCTTCCTTTTGATCGGCGTCCTGCGGCTGGAGCCACGCGTTGGGGAAGGGGGTACTGTCACGTGTGCTCCCGCTCCCGTCTCCAGATCACCAGGCTGCTCGTTATGGCGCACACCTGTCACCATCGTTACGCGCAGCTGCGCGTCATCAGACTCACCTGGACTCCATCATCTCCTTGATTACTTGCCCTATTTGTCACTCCCTTTGACGTGTTTCTTATTTTGTATTATGTTGTGTTTCTTTATTAACACTTCCTCCCTGAACTTGCTCCCCGACGTTCAGATCACATCGTTACAGGTAGCCTACTTGCTGACAAGTTAGTCAACTGTTTTCAGCAGGAGCCATTTGCTTTCCAACCTGTGTTTTCCTGCGATTGTAGTCTATTTGAAATATTGCGAAAGGCTAGTTTTGTCTGCATGCAGTTTGTTCACTGACAGATTTGCCGCAAATTCCCGACTGTAGGCAATGTCTTGTTATTGAACTACACTCCACAGCTAAGCGATTTGTTAAAAATAAGCTATTTATCCTCTGTGGTAAAATTGAAAGCTTTCCGTTGGGGCAATAGGCTATTCTGAATTAATTTATTTCTGAACAGACAGAATAATTAATGAAGAGGCAACTCAAATTAACTTTGTTTATTAGAATTTTTACTTTGCAAAAAGTGACTATTTTTCATGCCACAAGAGGTACCGAATCTGGCCAAATAGGTTCTGGGATGAAACAGCCTAAAACGGAGACTTGCTGGTTCCTGTTCAGTCAGGATCCACATCAAATTCGGCACGGATCTTACTTTAAGCCAGTTTACTACAGCAGGAATATATTCCTGCAGCAACGGATTGGACATTGACACTGATTGAGCAACATTCATTTCAATTGGATAGACTGTTCAGTTTTACAAACATCCTGCATGACAAAATATACTTTCTCCATTCCTCTCTCCACCCTCCCTATCTGTGCAGCCCAGCAGTGTGAGAATGGTGTGGTGTATGAGGTCTGTGTTCTCCCATCTGTCCCAGTGCAGCCCAGAGCTCTGACACCTAATGTGCCACCCACTCCTGTGTGGAGAGCTGCTTCTGCCCTGCAGGTAGAATGATGACCGTTCTCCAGGCCTGTTGTGAATGACGGCAGGTAAGCTAACAATGGCAGTGTCTCAATTCAGAGCTATTCCCTGCCCTCTGCATTCATTCACAACAGGCATGGAGAGCTGCCATCATTCACGCTGGGCCTGGAGAGCTGCCATCATTCACACTGGGCCTGGAGAGCTGCCATCATTCACACTGGGCCTGGAGAGCTGCCATCATTCACACTGGGCCTGGAGAGCTGCCATCATTCACACTGGGCCTGGAGAGCTGCCATCATTCACACTGGGCCTGGAGAGCTGCCATCATTCACACTGGGCCTGGAGAGCTGCCATCATTCACACTGGGCCTGGAGAGCTGCCATCATTCACACTGGGCCTGGAGAGCTGCCATCATTCACACTGGGCCTGGAGAGCTGCCATCATTCACACTGGGCCTGGAGAGCTGCCATCATTCACACTGGGCCTGGAGAGGTGCCATCATTCACACTGGGCCTGGAGAGCTGCCATCATTCACACTGGGCCTGGAGAGCGACTGGTTTATGCAGGATTTTGTTCCACCTCAGCAGTAAGACACCTGGTTCAACAGATCATGGACTTCCATTAGGGCCAAGGTTATTATAGTTATCTAAAACTGAAACTATTTAATGAAAAAATGAGTTCGTAAACTATAAACTTGGTTAGGACATTGATTAATTTGAATCGAATGTGTTGGTGCTGGGATGGAGGAATATCTGGCACCACCCAGAAGTTCTTCTTTGTTCGTCATATCCTTGCCCTGACTCTGTGTTCCCCCTACAGGTGAAGGCTGTGTGGTACCCTCTCTCTGTCCCTGTGAGCGGGAGGACTCTGTTCCCCCCTACAGGTGAAGGCTGAGTGGTGCCCTCTCTCTGTCCCTGTGAGCTGGAGGACTCTGTTCCCCCCCTACAGGTGAAGGCTGTGTGGTGCCCTCTCTCTGTCCCTGTGAGTGGGAGGACTCTTTCCCCCCCCCTACAGGTGAAGGCTGTGTGGTGCCCTCTCATTTTATTAATTGTGTGAATAGGTTTTGTACTAGGTTCTATGGCTAGGTGAATGAATAGCAGGAATACTAACTTTGATGGTTCTGGTTAGGATTTGTCACTGTGTACCCGTAGGCACTGCAGTGTACCCGTAGGCGCTGCAGTGCACCCGTAGGCGCTGCAGTGCACCCGTAGGCGCTGCAGTGCATACCTTTTTAAGCAGTGGTGGATAAGTACTCAATCGTCATACTTGAGTAAAAGTAAAGAGACTCTAAAATAGAAAGACTCGAGTAGTAGTGAAAGTCACACGGAAAAGTACTACTTGAGTAAAAGTCCAAAAGTATTTGGTTTAGAATGTACTTAAATATCAAAAGTAAAAGTGTTAATAACAATAATTTCACATTCCTTATATTAAGCAAACCAGAAGGCACCATTTTCTTATTTTAATTTACACTCAGACATAATTTACAATGTAATTTGTGTTTAGTGAGTCCTCCAGATCAGAGACAGCAAGGATGACCAGGGATGTTCTCTTGATAAGTGTGTGAATTGGACCATTTTCTTGTCCTGCTAAGTATTCGAAATGTGAAGAGTTCTTTTGGGTGTCAGGGAAAATGTTCTTTAGGAATGTAGTAAAGTACAATAAATCCCAAAAAACCTACTTAAGTTGTACTTTAGAGTGTTTTGACTTAAGTGCTTTTATTAGTTTTATATACTCTGTGTGTAGCTACCCTCTTCCAGCTCATGCACTGAGGGCATTTGGCAATGTGAGGCCTCCCCCTGCCCCCTTCCTCTCCCTGTCAGGAGTCAGAGTTCCAGTAGGGGGGCACTGCTCCCCGTGCCAGTAGGTGTGACAACAAGGGTGACGGCTCTGACGAGCTATGCCCGTGGACGATTCTCCTGTTCCAGACTGTGCTGACTGATCTGTCAGCCTGCCACCCCCATGCCCCTTAGCCCAAGTTCCAGTGTAGGGAGTTCCAGTGTGCCAGCCAGCCGGGGCGCCGTCTGCCTGCCAGCCGGGGCGCCGTCTGTCAGCCGCCTGGACTGTGGCTTCACTGACGGTTTGACCGACAAGGTGGGTGTGATTGGAAATGTATGTTGTCTGTCTCTAGTGTGTACTGTAGAAGTATGTTTAAAGTGGACTTGATTTGTATATTAGTCCACTTCTTGCTGTAGGGTTTCCATCTGTTAATTTCCAATGAGCAAGGTGTGCTGGTGTAAAGTTACTGACATGCTATTCTCTTTCAAGTTCAACTTTTCACTTGCATTTGTGTCTGTTCACGTGCGTGTGGTGTCAGACTGTGTGGTGGGGGGAGTACCTGTGTTCAGGCGGCCGCTATGTGCTCTACCTCCACCGCTGTGATGGCCATGATGACCTGAGTGATGAGACGGGATGTGCCGAGAGAGAGACACACATAATGGAAGCGTTGACGTACTGTACAGTGCCTTCGGAAAGTCGTTCTGCCCCTGAACAAGGCAGTTAACCCACTGCTCTCTGGTAGACTGTCATTGTAAGTAAGACTTTTCTTAACTGTCTTTCCTAGTGAAATAAAGGTTACATTTTTTAAATGACGCTACAAGCTTGGCACACCTGTATTTGGGGAGTTTCTCCCATTTCTTCACTGCAGATCCTCTCAAGCTCTGTCAGGTTGGCTGGGGTGCGTTTTTACACAGCTATCTTCAGGTCTCTCCAGAGATGATCGATTGGGTTCAAGTCTGGGCACTGGCTGGGCCACTCAAGGACATTCAGAGACTTGTCCTGAAGCCACTTCTGCATTGTCTTGGCTGTGTGATTAAGGTTGTTGTCCTGTTGGAAGGTAACCCTTTACACCACTGAGGTCCTCAGCATTCTGGAGCGGGCTGAACATTTTCCAAGCAGACTGTCATATGCCTTTTACTGAGGAATGGCTTCCTTCTGGCCATCGTAAAGGCCTGATTAGTGGAGTGCTGCTGAGATGGTTGTCCTTCTGAAAGGTTCTCCCATCTCCACAGAGGAACTTTGCAGCTCTGTCAGAGTGGCCATCAGGATCTTTGTCACCTCCCTGACCAAGGCCCTTCTCCCCTGATTACTCAGTTTGACCGGGCGGCCAGCTTTAAGAAGAATCTTGCTGGTTCCAAACTTCTTCCATTTAAGAATGGAGGCGACTGTTTTGGTACCCTTCCCCAGATCTGTGCCTCGACACAATCCTGTCTCAGAGCTCTACAGACAATTGCTTTGACCTCATGGCTTGGTTTTGGCTCTGACATGCACTGTCGACTGTGGAACCTAATATAGACAGGTTGACAGTGCATGTCAGAGCAAAAACCAAGCCATGAGGTCAAAGCAATTGTCTGTAGAGCTCTGAGACAGGATTGTGTCGAGGCACAGATCTGGGGAAGGGTACCAAAACACAGTGGCCTCCATCATTCTTAAATATGTGGAACCTCATATAAAACTTAATCCACAGTTATTTTTGATAAACTATTGAACCTCTGTTGCTAACTTATGCTCTCTGGTTTATTTTGAACATTGAGGATGGGCTCCAGTTGTTGGATAAAATATTATTTTTTTTGCCTCTTGGGCCTGCTACGGACTTGGGCCAAACCCCTGACTCACACACTTGACCAGTTTATTTTATTTCATCAGTTATCTGATCAAGGCAGGGCCCCCCAGTTACCCACGTGGGCCCTCTATCTCCTCTCCTCTCTCTTCTGATGATCTTTCTACAGTCGTTGAGTGTGCTCCTCAGTCTTCCTGTAATTGGCTGTTTCAGTGAAAAAGTATAAAATATATATTACATATATAATATACTCTGTACTGTATACAGTATAGTATATATTTCCTTACTAAAATATTGTATTTGCTGCCTCTT